>NW_008390980.1:0-230 GCF_000622305.1 Nannospalax galili
ACCAGTGTGTTCTTTCAAACAGTGCTAGATGCTGTCTGATTGTTTCCATCCTGGAACCCAGTTTTTTCCTAAAAGAAGCCTGGCTGTTTTGGTAAGATAAGAGTCTGTTGTATGCAAACTGCTGAGTGCAGGCTCCTACTGGAGGTTGGAGGCTCTTTGTCTTCAGACCCCTGTGGAGTTTGGGAAGAGGGTCTGGGATTGGTAGCTCGAGTCCCTTTCTCATCAGTCCT
>NW_008390981.1:0-230 GCF_000622305.1 Nannospalax galili
CATTAAACATACACTTTACTTATTAAAAAAATCAACTTATATGCAGTTTCAAAATTGTTTTAAAATGAATTCAATGCATTTATATCAAAATGCAGATTGAAAGAACTAAAGAAACAGGATTTGTTTAAATTAATAGACAACTTGAATGTAATTACACACCATTTCCAAAGAGCAACACTAAAATTTTAATATATTTGTGTATGAACATGCAAATAGATTTATAAGATTTT
>NW_008390982.1:0-230 GCF_000622305.1 Nannospalax galili
GCGGAAGGATGATCCTGCCCATGGGAGAAATGGAGCTACGTACTTAAGCAGAATGTAAATTTCCTACTGATTATACTGACAACCCAGAAATGGGAATAAACGAGGTCGCCAACCAAAGAAAGTAAGAACCAAATATTTAAACTGTACCCTATGAACTATGGTCTGGGACTCAAAGGCATTTGTCAGAAAGATGTTTATTTTCGTATTTAAAATAAATGACGAGTTTGAGT
>NW_008390983.1:0-230 GCF_000622305.1 Nannospalax galili
TTTCTGAGGCCCTACCCCTGGCTGTGCAGTTATTGGCAGTTGATGACTATTGGGAGAGGGAGGGTCACTTTTCTTTAGAAATGTGTTCACTGATAGTTTCCCCATGCCCCACACCCATGCTCATATGGGCAGAACTAACTAGACTCAGTGTGATTAAATAAAGAGACAAACAAACAAATAGGACATAAAGTGAGGAGGGGGTGGTTCTTGGGGGGAGTTGGAGAAGAGTG
>NW_008390984.1:0-230 GCF_000622305.1 Nannospalax galili
AAAAAAAAATTCCTAAAATTCATATGAAATCACAAAAGAACCCAGATAGCCAAAGCAACCTTGGGCAAAAAGAGAAATGCTGGGGGGTCATAATACCACACATCAAACTGTATTACAGAACTATAGTCATAAAAACGATATTGGCACAAACAGAGACATAGATCACTGGAAAATAATAGAAGGCCCAAACATGAGTACACGCAATTTCATCCACCTGATATTTGACAAAG
>NW_008390985.1:0-230 GCF_000622305.1 Nannospalax galili
GAGCACTGTGATGTCACATTGTAGCATTGTGATGTCACATTAGGGGATTCTAGGGCACGTTGTGCACCATGTTTGCATATTGAGCTTGGTGAGGAAACAATGGATGTTTGTAATAACACATTGGTGTGTTCTGATGGAACAATGAGCACTGAGATTGCACAATGGAAGACTGTGAAGTAATATTGTAACATTGTGATGGCACATTGGAGCAATATAATGTCTCATGTGGC
>NW_008390986.1:0-230 GCF_000622305.1 Nannospalax galili
GAGAACAACAGGAAACCCTGCAAAGCTTAAGACCTCTCTAAGCCCACCCCCAGTGATATGCTTCCCCCAGCAAGACCTCCCAAACAGCACTGCCAGCTAGGGACAAAATGTCCAAGTACTTGGAACCTATGGGAAACATTTTCATTCAAACCAGCACAGGATATGACACCCTCTTTTGGCCTTTGTGGGCAGGAGCACTTGCATACATGCAGGCAAACACTCACACACAT
>NW_008390987.1:0-230 GCF_000622305.1 Nannospalax galili
ATACTGAGTATCTGGTGTGTCTATCGTTTTCAGCCTTCCACCCAAAAAGACACATTGTGACTCAGATTGAAGCACAAGCTCACTTCATCCATGAGAGTCTCTGGAATCTTCTATGTAAATCCTAATCCACAGATACTTAAACCTCTTACATAAAAGGTGCAGTGTTTACATATAGCCGTGAACATCATTTATACTTTAAATCACCCATAGATTACTTAGGCTTCCTCAAC
>NW_008390988.1:0-230 GCF_000622305.1 Nannospalax galili
TTTCTGCCCTATATGAAAAACATCGGAAGTGCAGGACGCAGCCTCATTGGTGCCTGGTTGAAACGGAAGTTTTCTTCTTCAGGAATGTATTTACAATGCAACTTATAAGAGTATACATCTTTCCC
The DNA here is from genome assembly GCF_000622305.1 of Nannospalax galili. Taxonomy (NCBI): domain Eukaryota; kingdom Metazoa; phylum Chordata; class Mammalia; order Rodentia; family Spalacidae; genus Nannospalax; species Nannospalax galili. The sequence goes on from NW_008390988.1 coordinate 126, forward strand.
AGCACTGGGCAGGCAGAGACAGGTGGATCTCTATGAGTTGGAGGCCAACATTGTCTGCATAGAATTCTAGGCCAGGTAGGGCTACATAATGAGTCCCTGCCTCAA
>NW_008390989.1:0-230 GCF_000622305.1 Nannospalax galili
CTCTTAACCGCTGAGCCATCTCTCCAGCCCCACGCCCCGCTTTTTACATAAGTGTTGGGGGTTTGAATTTGGGTCCTCAAGCTTGTGCAACTAGTGCTTTTATCCATTTAAACATCAGCACCCTCATCCCCATTCTTGTGAGACAAGGTCTTATATAGCCCAGGCTGGCCTCAAACTCACTATGTAGTTGAGGATGACCTGGAACTACTGATCCTCCCTTCTCAAACTCC
>NW_008390990.1:0-230 GCF_000622305.1 Nannospalax galili
AACTGGTATGGTTTATACTTTAATAATCATTCTGTTAATGAACCCTGCATGTGATAGGTACCTGGATTCTGCTACTACTAGGCTCACCACCCATATTTTTGGTATATTGAGAGTTCCACTAGTATATGGAAGGAATCATACAGAATGAAAAGAAATGAAAACTGTGTAAAAAATCTCTACCTATCACAGTGATTGAATAAAGAGAGGGGTTTGATGTTAACTCACCAGAG
>NW_008390991.1:0-230 GCF_000622305.1 Nannospalax galili
TCACAAGAATCCACCTGCCTCTGCCTCCTGAGTACTGGGATTAAAGTGGTGTAACCATTGGGCCTAGCTGTAATGAAAAGATTGTAAGAGCCAGAGCTGGTAGATGAATACATGGAAACCTTATTGTCTGGACACATTGAGGGAAGTTGCACTTATGAACCCACAGTGCTTCTGATTGTATGCATGACTCCTGTGGAAAGCCAAGCCAGACAAGGGCCCAGCATGGAGCA
>NW_008390992.1:0-230 GCF_000622305.1 Nannospalax galili
CTGCCTGGACTGACAGACACCCTTATGCTTGCCAGGTCTTCAGTTAGTCAGCAGAATAATATTTATCATAAAAGGCTGAGCCCAGGAAGGTCAGAAGCCAAGTGTGCCTCTCTATAACTGCCTGGAGCATGCCATCAGATACAGGCTATTCTCAGAAATCCCCTTCCTTGCTTCCGTTACCTCTCATTTATGTTCTCATAAAGATTTGCAAGTGCAACATCTTAGGGCTC
>NW_008390993.1:0-230 GCF_000622305.1 Nannospalax galili
TCCCTTCCTAGGATCATAATAAGGATATCTAGAGGAGTGAATTCAACAGGATAACTTTCTGTTTCCATTTTATCACATGGTCCTTCGACGTGGTTTCTGCAGCACAGACCTCTTACATGAAGTTGGGAGTTATCATTTGGCAGATCAGGGCTCTAGGAAACCAATAAGAGGAGCCAGTTGTTTCAAAAGTGAATCTCACAAATGAAGTAAAACCACTTCTTTCATAGTCT
>NW_008390994.1:0-230 GCF_000622305.1 Nannospalax galili
TCTGGAATGTGTTACTGAATATGTTAAAGCTGTAATGAAATGCTTCTAAATTAAATATATATATATATATATATGATCTGCTCCTGGCCTGCTCTCCTAACCTCAGGTCACTCTTGGGTTGGGTCTATCGCAGAGCCGTTTGGGCCTTGACTCCCCCAGCCTCATTCGCCCTTCCATCGTCCCCGCTGTTCTCTGCTCCTGGTTTGGGCCCTGCGCCATTCCTGGTCTTG
>NW_008390995.1:0-230 GCF_000622305.1 Nannospalax galili
GTGACTTATTATACCTATAGATTAGTGTATTTCTCAAAACTCTCACCAGAGAAATGATTTTGGCAGTACATGGTGATTAACAAAGAGACCCACAGCTGATCAAGGTGGAGAGAATAAGAGTCTATTAAGTGCGCAAGACCTGTATAAGCTCAGGCATGCAAAATTCCAGGATGGAGTGGAAAGGTGGGCAAGATCAGCCACCCCTAGCTGAGCAGCTACTGGCAATTGGT
>NW_008390996.1:0-230 GCF_000622305.1 Nannospalax galili
GACACAGACTAGTTGAATGGATTAAGAAACAAAACCTGAGCCTGAGAGGGTGGTTAAGACCTCCATCAGGGTAGCTGCTCAGAGCTCAGAGACCACCAGAGAGTGCTGGGGTTCTGGCCTCCCTCTGGCCTCCAACTTCTAGAGGGCCTGAGAACCCAGGGGGCAGCCTGACAGCCCCCATCCTGCCTCCATGTGGTGGTGAGCTTCCCCTAATTGTGCCATACCATCCC
>NW_008390997.1:0-230 GCF_000622305.1 Nannospalax galili
ACCATCTGCAAGTCAGAGGGGGCAGGTGACATGAACATCTGCACATCAGAGAGTCGGGTGACACAACCATCTGCACGTCAGAAGGGGCAGGTGATACAACCATCTTCAAGTCTGGTGGGCAGGTGATACGTCCATCTGCATGTCAGAGGGGGCAGGTGACATGACCATCTTCAAGTCTGGTGGGCAGGTGACACGACCATCTGCATGTCAGAGGGGGTAGGTGACACGAC
>NW_008390998.1:0-230 GCF_000622305.1 Nannospalax galili
TTTGCTTATTGACCATGTTGAGGACACAATGGATCATTATAATGACACAATAGCTCATTGTGATCGCATATTGAGCATTGTCAATGCACAATGGAATATTGTGAAGTTATATTTTAAAACTGTAGTGGCAGATTGGAGAAATATAATGACACATGGGGCCATAGGGTTGGCATATTGGGGCATTTTGATGACACATTAAACATTGCAGTATCAAATTTGAGTACTGTGAT
>NW_008390999.1:0-230 GCF_000622305.1 Nannospalax galili
CCAAAGAAGAGGAAGCTCAGGAAAGTCAGTTCATTGGTTTTTCAAGGAGGGAGTTATGGCAAATGCTGCTGAGAAGTCAAATGAGAGAAATTAATAAGGTTCTAAACAAATGTCCAAATAGTGATGGTGACAGTAGCAAAGAGCCAGGTTAGCATGTGGTATGGATCAGTAGAGATAGTAGATACAGCCATCTCTTTTGGAAAACTTGGCTGAGAAGGTGGCCTTTGCGA
>NW_008391000.1:0-230 GCF_000622305.1 Nannospalax galili
TTTTTTTCTTCTTACATAGAGACAAGTTTTCTCTCAGATCCAAGGGAATTTCCAGCATTTAGTTGGAAAGAAACTGATCAATATTCTTTGGGGGTCTTTACCCTGAATTGCCTAGTGAATTTTTACCTCTTATTTTATTGCTCCTCTCTCTGAAGAGGTAACCGTAGCTGCCAATACATAATTTGGATGTCAAGTCAATCTGGCTTCTTCCATGCTGAATAGGGGTGAAG
>NW_008391001.1:0-230 GCF_000622305.1 Nannospalax galili
ATTTGTCTTTATGAATTGCTGTAATTATTGATTAATGGCTTTTGACTCCTTTATGTGGAGGAGACGTTTATTTTACTTCTAGATCCTTGCTTGTAGATGACTCCTCTCCAAGTAGCTGTGTGGTCTCTGCCTGCTTTTGTGTGTTCCTGTGACTTAAAGGAGAGCCTGGGGGATTTCTCTTTCCCTTGACTTTGATTTCTGTATTAACTGGACTTGCCTTGTAGTACTTG
>NW_008391002.1:0-230 GCF_000622305.1 Nannospalax galili
ATGTGCTTTTGTCTGAATGTTTAGAGCCTATTACAATTCATGTTTATTTTACGTGTATGAGTGTTTTGCCTGTACTTATGTAAGTGCACTTCTACTGTACACCACCCACAGAGGCCAGAAGATGGTGTCAAATTCCTTGGAACTGGAGTTACACATTGTTGTTAGCCACCTTGTGGGCACTGGGAATAATTGAATCCAGGTCCTCTATAAGAGCAAACAGTGCTCTTCAT
>NW_008391003.1:0-230 GCF_000622305.1 Nannospalax galili
CTCCCCTCGTGACCCGGTGGCCAACGGATCGCGAACATAGAGGGAGTGCCCGGTAGCTTGGAATGGAACTCGCCCAGAAGCGCAGCGACCCGCTGAGTCGCCAGCATCCGGTAGCCGCGGAGAGCCATGGACCCGAACAGCAACGTGGTGCGTGGGACCCACCCACAGCTGGCACCCAACGTGAGAGCCTCCGAACTCCGCGCCAGCCAGCAGCTGGCGCCCCCTGAAAC
>NW_008391004.1:0-230 GCF_000622305.1 Nannospalax galili
TTAATCAATCGACTTTCTCACATATAATTTTATTAATACGTAACCTTCCTCATCATTTTAAGTCGTTTTTCAATCTTCATTTCCTTCTAGTTTAGAAACTGACGTCACAGACGTTGTCAATTCTTCAGTCAATGGGCTTATGCATATTCTTTCACTCCATTGTTCAATGCGAATGGCTGGTTTCCAGTTCCAGGTAGACACATACGTCCAGCTGTCCCTTCCTTTGTGTT
>NW_008391005.1:0-230 GCF_000622305.1 Nannospalax galili
CCTGGTCACCCTGGCTGACCACCTTGTTAAGTGCTGTTGCTGGGCCTGTGAGTCTTATTCTTTTAATTTTTACTCTTGGGCCTTGTATTTTGAATGCCCTTATAAAATTTATTAATCAGAGACTCCGGGCGGTAAAACTCATGATATTAAGAACCCAATATGAACAGTTAATACCAGTTCATGAAGAAAGCTATACCTAATAGGTCAAAGAATTAACCTTACAACAGGAG
>NW_008391006.1:0-230 GCF_000622305.1 Nannospalax galili
TAAAAACAGATTTTTTAAAGGAATATGTGACCATTAAGCCAGCTCTATAAATGATACTGGAAAGAATACTTTTGTCTGAAGACAAGGATAAACATACACAAGCGGTCACAGGGAGTAAATAAACAATTCCAGAATAGTTAATCAAAAGAGATCTAAGAACACACCACAAAAAATAGTACGAATTAATACACATAATTCAATAACAACTCTTAATGGTCTGAATTTTCTAA
>NW_008391007.1:0-230 GCF_000622305.1 Nannospalax galili
GGCCAGCTGGGGCTACAGGGAGACCTTGTCTCAAAAATACCAAAAAAAATTAAAATAGAATAAATAAAAATAAAAATAAAATAAAAATCCATCTGTAGACAAATTATGCTTTTCCTTTTATCTTAATGTCTTAGATTATACTACCAACATTTGACACTTTGTCAGTAATACTGAAATTCAGTTTTATCTTACTTTTATGAATTTATGCTATAGATAAAAACTATCAGCAT
>NW_008391008.1:0-230 GCF_000622305.1 Nannospalax galili
TGGAACTAGAGAGTCCTCTAGAATAATGTTTTTAAAATAGTAAGTATAACCATTTAGGCTGTGAACTCAATTTAGTGGGTCTTAAACAGCACTTAAGAAGAACCCAAACAATACACCAAATGTGAAACTTGACTCCACAGGTTAGGACGTGTACTGCTTAGATACTTTTGTTTGGTGTACATAAATGTAACACACACATTTCTGAAAACTAGGTTCCTATGTAAAATATA
>NW_008391009.1:0-230 GCF_000622305.1 Nannospalax galili
ATAATGTATGTATCTTCTCTAAACATGATGGAATAAAATGAAAAATTAACAGCAGTTACTTTAGCTAATATAAATATATATAGATAGTTATTTTTTCCAGTTTATTATTTATTTAATAATCACATACTTGGAAAAAGCATTTCATTACAATGGCATTGACTTATTCAATAACAATTTTTTGAGCTAAGATGCATCTTTTTCAAAATTGGTTGTAAATTTTTAGGTTTACA
>NW_008391010.1:0-230 GCF_000622305.1 Nannospalax galili
CTCAGCTGCGTAGCAGTTTGAGGCCATCCTAGATTGTATGAGACCCTATCTTAAAACCCAAACCCAACCCAACCCAACCCAACCAAACCAAACCAAACCAAACCCCCCCAAAAAACTGAGTTGGTTATTTAATGAATATGTGAAATGCATGGAAAGTTTAATATATTTCACATTTCTTTATTTATTGTATGAAATACCCTTTTCAGTCATCAAGGAATATTCCTAGGACT
>NW_008391011.1:0-230 GCF_000622305.1 Nannospalax galili
CATTGAAGCATTGTGATCTCAAAATGGAACATTGTGAAGTCATATTGTAACGCTGTCATGGCAACATGGAGCATTGTGATGCCACACTGGGGGATTTTGAGGAGGCATTTAGCACGATGTCTGTATATTAAGCATGGTGTCGACACAATGAATCATGGTAATAACACAATTGCGCATAGTCATGGAAAATGAGCATTGTGATGGCACAAAGGAACTTTGTGAAGTCATAT
>NW_008391012.1:0-230 GCF_000622305.1 Nannospalax galili
AATGAACATGGATGCAAAAATTCTGAACAAAATACTTGCAAACCACATACAGGCATACATTAAAAATATCATTCACCATGATCAAGTAGGCTTTGTTCCAGAGATGTAGGGATGGTTCAATATACCCAAGACAATAAATGTCATCAATCATATAAATGAACTCAAAGACAAAAACCATGTCATCATCTCAATAGATGCAGAAAAGGCTTTTGAGAAAATTCAGCATGCAT
>NW_008391013.1:0-230 GCF_000622305.1 Nannospalax galili
GAAAAATCCGCTGAGAGGCTATGTAATCCTAAACATATGCACCAAATACAGTACACCCTATTTCATAAAAGAAACACTATGCATGGATGATTCAATAAATGTAATCTACCACATAATCAGACACAAAGACTAAAACAAAATGATCATCTCATTAATTGCAGAAAAGTCCTTTGATAATGTCCAACATCCAATCATGATAAAAGTCACGGAGAATCCAAGGATACAGAGGA
>NW_008391014.1:0-230 GCF_000622305.1 Nannospalax galili
TATATATAATGTATTTTGATCATATTGCCCCACAACTAACAAGTCTCTTGTCTCCTTCCCAGTCCCACTAATGTTCTTCCTCTTCCCAAGTAGTCACCCTTCACAACTTCTTTACAAGTTGCACACAACAGCATGGGGTATGTGCCATATATGACCCTTCAGTGTCACAGAGTGGTGGACATGGATCTATAATGTCCAGTCACACAGAACCTTCAGAACCATGTAGTATT
>NW_008391015.1:0-230 GCF_000622305.1 Nannospalax galili
GAGCATTGTGATAGCACAATGAAACATTGTGAAGTCATATTGTAACATTGTAATGGCACATTGGAACAATATAATGGCACATGGGGCGACAGTGTTGACACATTGGAGCATTGTGATGACACAGTGGAACATTGGGATGTCACATCAGGGGATTGAGAGCCAACATTGAGCACTGTGTCTGCATATTGAGCATGGTGAACTACAAAATGGATCCTTGTAATGACACAAAG
>NW_008391016.1:0-230 GCF_000622305.1 Nannospalax galili
CCCAGGTCACAGTTCATCACTGAGGGAATCCAAGGTAGGAACTCAGGGCAGAAACCTGGAAGCAGGAGCTGAAGCACGGGCCTTGGAGGAACTCTGCTTACTGGCCTGCACTCAACCCTCTTCCTTATACAATATAGGACCACCTTCCCTGGAGTGGCACCACCCACATCATTCAATAGTCAAGAAGATGCCTCTCAGACATGGCCACAGGCCAGTCCAATAGAGGCAAT
>NW_008391017.1:0-230 GCF_000622305.1 Nannospalax galili
CAGAAACCAATTCATTTTGTGAAGAAAATTCAGAAATGAAGACTGGATTAAGCTTTTGTACTCATGGGGGTATTTCTGGACATTCGCTGAGCTTGCTCAGCATCTGGACAAGACATTATCCACCTAGAGACATAGAAGAACTGATGACATCTTTCCCAGATAGATACGTTCAATCTCTGGTTCTTGTGCAATTGCCTCTACCTACTTCATTATCACTATCAAATCCTCTG
>NW_008391018.1:0-230 GCF_000622305.1 Nannospalax galili
GATAGTGAATCTTTCTTTTTGGCTCTCTGAATCTGTTTCTCAGAGAATTTGTCTGCTAAATTTCTGTCTCTTTCACAGGATTTATTCTTTATTGAAATGTGCATATTAATTCCAATTTGGAAAATACTTTTGAACCTGTGTCTTAATCTCATCATTCTCTCACAAACAAAAGTATAAATATATCCAACAGGGAAATTGAGACTGCAAGAAACAACCAAATGGGAATTTTG
>NW_008391019.1:0-230 GCF_000622305.1 Nannospalax galili
CCTTGGGTAGGGATAGGATGAAAGGTGAAGGCCAAGCTCCTGCTCTGGCCTGCTTCCAACTCCATGGGCAGCTGCCGTGGACGCTGCTTTCCAGTCTCGTTGCCATGTCTCACCCTTGGGGAGGCGCCAAGTGCCAGGCTCTGAATGTTAAAGAGAGAACATTTATGGCCCTGTCTCCTTCCTGCCAAAGCGTTTATTTGTCCAGATCATCAACGCACCCAAGTGCCTCT
>NW_008391020.1:0-230 GCF_000622305.1 Nannospalax galili
ATTCTATTTTTCTTAAGATTACCAAAAATATGGTCAATATCACATTTCTTTACATATAAGTATGTTGGCCCTGTGTGGTGGTATTTGGCAGTAATCCAAGTACCCAGAAGACAGAGGCAGGAGATTCCCCAGACGTCCAACCCCAGTGTGATCTGCAGAGTAAATGTAGTAGGAAACTAAACCATATTTAAAAAGATATCATTGGTTCCCTGGTAAAACTTTAATCAAAC
>NW_008391021.1:0-230 GCF_000622305.1 Nannospalax galili
ATTTACCTACATGCAGACATAACACTCATACACATGAAATAAAAATAATAATAAAAAATACTAAAAATGAACCTACCATGTGACCTAGTTATACCACTCCTTGGCATATACCCAAAAGACTTATCCTATTGCAAGGATACTTGTACAACCATGTTTGTTGCTTCTTTTACCATAGTAGCTGTGATGATTTGAATGAAAATGTCCCCCATAGGCTCCAAGTGTTTGGACAT
>NW_008391022.1:0-230 GCF_000622305.1 Nannospalax galili
TCCTCTTTGTAGACTGGACACTGGTTCAAATCCATCTCGTGGGGTCTCCATATCCTCCCTGAAGAAGAGGAAAGATGACTCACCACAGTTACATTTTGAGAGATGTTTCATAGTTCCCTGGAACTAAGTCAACCGTGGAGGGCAAGGGGCAAAAACTGTCTTTTAAGCCCCTCTGACCACATCAGTATAGGCCTCAAACTATGGCTGTTAAACATCCAGTAAGGTTAGTT
>NW_008391023.1:0-230 GCF_000622305.1 Nannospalax galili
CACCTGCCCCCTCTGACGTGCAGATGGTCATTTCACAAGCCACCTCTGACGTGCAGATGATCGTGTCTCCTGCCCGTCTGACGTGCAGAAGGTCGTGTCACCTGCCCATTCTGTCATGCAGACCGTCGTGGGGCTTGCCCCCTCTGACGTACAAATGGTCGTTTCACCTGCCACCTATCACATGCAGGTGGTCGTGTCTCCTGCCCCCTCTGACGTTCAGATGGTAGTGT
>NW_008391024.1:0-230 GCF_000622305.1 Nannospalax galili
TGTCCCTGCCAGTGGCTGCTCTGTCTTTATGGGGATGCACATTGTCACTGTAGTGTGGAACTGTGATGCCCCAGTAGCTATGAACAGGTAGACTTCCATTCAGGATGGGTTGAATATAAAAATTTATTTTTATCAGACATCTTTAGGAAACTAGCCTAGATCAGTCAAATGTGGAAATTAAGGTATTTGTAAGTTCTACATCATTTGCCAACAACAGAAACCACTAAGCT
>NW_008391025.1:0-230 GCF_000622305.1 Nannospalax galili
CTGGGGACCATCGGATTGCAGGAACTTGAGGAACAGCAGCCTCTAGGATTGAGGGTGGACCTGGGGAGACTCGGACTCCTCCCCCCTGTAGTTTGAGAGGCAGTTAAAGGGGTTTGTTTCCTCATCATCGAGGAGCCCTTCGATAAACTCCCTATTGCCTGTGGTCACAAAAACATCCGCCCCCCCCAGAGATCTCTCCCAAAGAGGTTGTAGGAAAGCCCCTCAGCCAC
>NW_008391026.1:0-230 GCF_000622305.1 Nannospalax galili
ATTGCCCTGCCAGTTTTCTTTCCGTATGTACCCAGTGGCATAAAGGGATATGCCTCTCGTTTGTTTTTAAGCTCTATTCTGAACCTCAAAAACAGTCCATAGCAGACAACAGACATTAGACTCTCTGGACATGGAATCTCACACTTGCAATTCCAGCATGCAGGTGGCTGAGGCAGGAAGATTGCTGTTAATTCAAGGCCAGCCAGCATTACAGAGAATAAACGAAAACC
>NW_008391027.1:0-230 GCF_000622305.1 Nannospalax galili
TTGTCCTCTTGTTTGTGTGTGTTGCACCCTCTTGGTTTTGGGCCCCCATTATGTTGTTAGCCTGTTGGTGGTCTAGGCAGATGCTCTGGAAGGCCCTAGGCCATTGGACTTTGGCAACAAATGACATGGACACACCTGATAGGGATTGGATCACACTTTTAACTTTGGAAGAGAAAGGTGGGTCACACCAGTGAAATGGCAAGAGGCTGACATCCCACTTTCAGTTCTTG
>NW_008391028.1:0-230 GCF_000622305.1 Nannospalax galili
TTGTCCTCTTGTTTGTGTGTGTTGCACCCTCTTGGTTTTGGGCCCCCATTACGTTGTTAGCCTGTTGGCGGTCTAGGCAGATGCTCTGGAAGGCCCTAGGCCATTGGACTTGGGCAACAAATGACATGGACACACCTGATAGGGATTGGATCACTCTTTTAACTTTGGAAGAGAAAGGCGGGTCACACCAGTGAAATGGCAAGAGGCTGACATCCCACTTTCAGTTCTTG
>NW_008391029.1:0-230 GCF_000622305.1 Nannospalax galili
TAATAAGAGCTCAAAGAAAATGTTGAATCACACACAGAGATTCCATGTGTAAGTGTTCAGAAAATGGATTAGTTATTGCCTTAAACCTGGGAGTATGGCTCCACGATAGACTGCTAGCCTAGATTTAGTGTGGTCCTAGATTTGATTCTTGGCACTGAAAGAAATTGGGTGTTAACTTTCTAAAGAGGATCTAAATACTAATGTTTTCATCAGTTGACTTTTCCTTAAAT
>NW_008391030.1:0-230 GCF_000622305.1 Nannospalax galili
AAGTCAATACTCCTGTATTATTTTTATGTAGCTGTGACGAAATGCCTTGACCAAAAGCAACCTATGAGAGAGTTTATTTGGCTGAAGATTTTAGCAGGGGTCCATAATGGCAGGGACGCATGGCAGGAAGTGGAAAGCATGGGGCCAGAGCAGGAAGCTGAGCTTTCACACCTTCAGATACAAACATAAAGCAGAGAGAATGAACTGCAAGTGGGTGAGTCAATAATCCT
>NW_008391031.1:0-230 GCF_000622305.1 Nannospalax galili
GGAGATGTGAAGGAGAAGTAAAGGCAATAGTAGTTAGCATTACAAGGTCTATGCAGGAGGACTGTAAGTTGAAGGCCAGCCTGGTCTACACAGACTTAAAAGGAAGCTTGAGCTACCCAGCAAGGCCCTGATTCAAAAAAAAGAAACAAATGTCTCCAAGGACAAGAGTTTGAATCTGTTTTTGTTTGCTCACGTTTCCCAAGTGTCTTGCAATAACACTCAGAGAAAGA
>NW_008391032.1:0-230 GCF_000622305.1 Nannospalax galili
TGCCTCTGCCTCCCAAGTGCTGGGATGACAGGCGTGTGCCACCACGCCCGGCTTTATTATTTTTATTTTATGTGTATGCATGTATTGCCTGCATGAAGTTAAGTGCACCCGTGTCATGCAATGCCTATGGAGGACAGAAGAGACTGTTGGATCTCTGGAATTGGGAGTTACAGACAGTCGTCAGCTGCCATGTGGGTTCTGGGATTCGAACCCGGGTCTTCTGCAAGAAC
>NW_008391033.1:0-230 GCF_000622305.1 Nannospalax galili
TGAGACAGCACACAGATTGGCTCTGTGCTTACAGGGAGAATGCTGGTGGGAGTGTGCACAGGAAAGGGCATCATGATGAGATCCCTAATGTACAGAAAAAATGTTTATCTTTGTGACTTGGAGCTATCCTTCTGAGAAGACCTCAGAGTGCCTGATTAGGTCTCCATCCTCTAGTTTAATAGACCAAACCCTTCCATGCCCATCCCTGTACTTTGGAACCATCTCTAGTC
>NW_008391034.1:0-229 GCF_000622305.1 Nannospalax galili
ACACACACACACACACACACACACACACTACGTAATTTTTTTAAAAAAGTGAACGTGGAATAGTTCAGTTTCCCAGGCTCCTACCTAGGACAGGCCCTTTGAGCCCTTCATCCATAGTTCTCGGTTCTGTGGAGACAAAGTGGTTCAGGTGCAGATTCTAAACAATGGTAGATTTACTTTGTCACAGAATTCTATTAAAATCATGTGAGAGTGAGATTTACACTGTATC
>NW_008391035.1:0-230 GCF_000622305.1 Nannospalax galili
CCAGAGCCAGTATAACTCACTTACCAGGTTACCCTGGTGTCCTGCACCCAAAACCTCAGATAAGGACCCCCCCTGACATTCACTTGAGGACAATGTGGTGTCCTGTGCCCCAAACCTATGGAGCACAGCCCACTTACACTGTGATCCCAGCCCCTGCCACCCAGTGGCCACCTTTAGAGACCTGCAATCCCAGCACAGATTTCAGAAATTAGCACCAACAATGTAAACCC
>NW_008391036.1:0-230 GCF_000622305.1 Nannospalax galili
GGATTCTCCACACTGCTTTTGGCAGGGGTTGAACAAGTGTGCAATACCAGCATCAGTGGAGGAGCCATCTCCTTCCCCCACGTTCTCTGCAGCATGTGGTATTATTTGTTCTCTTGATCTTAGACAATTAGAGTGGGGTAAGATGAAAACTTAGTGGCTTTCCTTTTGTATTTCCATATTCACTAATGATGATGAACACCTTTTACGATGCTTCTTACCGATTTTTGTTA
>NW_008391037.1:0-230 GCF_000622305.1 Nannospalax galili
TGTTCTAAAGCTCTTAAAGACTATAGGGACCATCCCAGGACAAATATTAGTTGTATACTGAAGGAGAAAGAAAAACTTTCCATGATAAAAACAGATAAGGAATTTATGGTCACTAAAAGAATCTACAGAGGACTCTGGAGGAATGCATGGGTCTGAAGGAAAGGTCAACCACATCCAGGAGAACACAGGGGATAAATAAACAATTGCAGAATTAACTGATTAACTATCAA
>NW_008391038.1:0-230 GCF_000622305.1 Nannospalax galili
CCCAAACCCAACCCTAACTGCTAACCCTATCCCTAAACCTAACCCTAAACCAAACCCGAAACATACTCTGAACCAGAGCCCTAACCCTAACCCTTAACGCTATCCCTAACACTGAAACTAACTGTAACCCAAACACTAATGGAAACCGGACCCCGAATCCTAACCCAAACCCTAATCAAAACATGAACCAGAACATGAAACCGAAACAGAACCCCAAACCCAGGCCCTGC
>NW_008391039.1:0-230 GCF_000622305.1 Nannospalax galili
AGGGGCAGGGGACATGACCATCTGCACATCAGAGGTGGCAGGTGACACGACTATGTGCAGGTCAGAGGAGCAAGTGAAAAGACCATCTGCACATCAGAGGGGGCAGGTAACACGACCATCTGCACGTAACAGAGGCTAAATGACATGACAATCTGCAAGTCAGAGGTTGCAGGTGACAAGACCATCTGCACGTTGTGAGAGGGCAGGTGACACGACCATCTGTACATCAG
>NW_008391040.1:0-230 GCF_000622305.1 Nannospalax galili
AAGACAAAGGCTATGGTAGGTAAGAATGTGTTATGTGATTGAAAGTAAAGACTTTAATGATAGAAACATTACAGAGAATCACATAATATAGAATCCATAATTCCCTGGGTTTATCTGTTGTTTGGAGAGAAAGCCCCAGACCGTCACAGGAAGTCTAACCTCAACAGTCCTCTGCACCAGCTCCTTTGCTGACAGTTAGTGTCATGTGCACCACCGAAAGGAATTAAAGC
>NW_008391041.1:0-230 GCF_000622305.1 Nannospalax galili
GAGGACCCAGGTTTGATTCCCAGTACCCACATGGTGGCTAACAATCATGTGTAACTCTAGTTCCAGCAGAATCTAGTGCCCTCTTCTGACTTCTACAAGCATTGCACAACCTGGTGCACTTACACACATGCAGGCAATATATTCATACACATTACATAAAAATAATAACTAAAACATTCTTTTAAATAAACAAAACTTACATTTTGTAACAGTGCCAAAACTACAGAAAA
>NW_008391042.1:0-230 GCF_000622305.1 Nannospalax galili
TTTTTTTTTTTGCAATACAGTTAACACAAAAAAAGTTGTTGAACAGTGAGTGAAGACTCATAGTTCTAAACACTACATTTTTCTCATCAAGCAATAATTCGGTTTTTAAAACATAGTCTCTCTGACACAATGATAAGAGAAAAGATCTATGGAGAGAGAAAAATTGCAAGTAGTTAATAGCAATTGCTGCTCTTCCAGAGGAACCAAGTTCAGTTCCCAGCACCCATGAC
>NW_008391043.1:0-229 GCF_000622305.1 Nannospalax galili
ACACACACACACACACACACACACACACACCACACGATTTAAAAAGTCAAGAGATACAGAGCGAGGCCACCCAGGTTCAGAATGGAAAGGACCCTGAGCCATAGATGCAAGTGGGGCAGTTATTCCACAGGATGAGTACTATCACATGCCCAGCTGTGGCAGTTCCCAGACCCATGGCTCCCAATGGATGTTCAGGCAGGATTAGGCAAGGAGTATTCCCATCCGTTAT
>NW_008391044.1:0-230 GCF_000622305.1 Nannospalax galili
TGGTGGTCTCTTAAATGCCCTACAGACACAAGTGACATCCACCCTGCTCAGCAGCCACAAGCTCAGGCTGTGTACAAGGGGCATGCATCCAGCCAGGGAACCCTATTGACCTGGGCCTTCCATTGTTTGAGAAAACACATTATTAACTGCTTCCCAGGGAGAGCAGGGCAATGTGTTTGACTCTAAACTGGGACTGGGTTTAAGGAAAAGTACAGATGAAATGTCTGTCC
>NW_008391045.1:0-230 GCF_000622305.1 Nannospalax galili
ATTTTGATAGGAATCAATAGATGGAATAAAATTATGGGAATACAAATATGTTATCCCAGTACACAGAATAGGCATCCAGAAATTTTTGAGTTTGCCAGCTAAAAATTTCTGATATTCAGTTACATGTATATTCTCCTCTCCTCTCCTCCTATCCTCTCCCCCCTCCCCACCTCTCTTTATCTGAGTCATCTGAATGTTGGACTTACAGACTTCCATCACCACACTTAGAC
>NW_008391046.1:0-230 GCF_000622305.1 Nannospalax galili
CCCAGACAAGACAGGGAGGAGGACCTCACCCTCTGTATCTGTGAAGTTTCCACCACATTGTAGATTGGCTGAGAACAGAGGAGGAAAGGGATGGTCATAGGATGGCATTCCTGTGGCTTCCACACATTAGATCCAGTTTTTACAACCTTATCCCACCTCACAATCATATATGCCCTCCGTCCATCCTGTGTTAGCTCATATCTCTCATGATGATATTTTCAGTTGATATA
>NW_008391047.1:0-230 GCF_000622305.1 Nannospalax galili
CTGCAACCCAGGTAAAGGTGGAGGAGAGAACCAACTTCCTCAGGTTGTCCTCAGACCCTCACAGCAGTGCTGGGACATACCCACACCACAATCACCTCCCCCCACCACACACACCACATACAGATACAGACAATGACAATAAATAAAATAGGAAAAAATTCCAGTGGGCTCTGTCCTCTGGGAAAGTTGGGACTCAGGGTGAGGTCTCATGAGAGCCCTTGGGATTGAGT
>NW_008391048.1:0-230 GCF_000622305.1 Nannospalax galili
TAGAATTTCTAAGTGGGGTGATAAAATAGTTGAAAATGTTAATAGTTAATCAGTGTCGTAAATGTACTTAATGGCACGTGGTTGTGCCTTTAAAAGTTGTTAAAATAATAATTACTTTTGTAAGACTACTCTGAGTAACTTGGTCTTTTTCTGTGAAAATTGGTAAATTTTGCCTACCATGCACAGACCAGGGTTTGAGCCCCATTCCCACAAAACAAACAGCAAAACCA
>NW_008391049.1:0-230 GCF_000622305.1 Nannospalax galili
TAGAATTTCTAAGTGGGGTGATAAAATAGTTGAAAATGTTAATAGTTAATCCATGCCATAAATGTACTTAATGGCATGTGGTCGTGCCTTTAAAAGTGGTTAAAATAATAATTACTTTCGTAAGACTACTCTGAGTAACTTGGTCTTTTTCTGTGCAAATTGGTAAATTTTGCCTACCGTGCACAGACCAGGGTTTGAGCCCCATTCCCACAAAACAAACAGCAAAACCA
>NW_008391050.1:0-228 GCF_000622305.1 Nannospalax galili
CAGTCCACCACAGGGGAATGCCATGGTGGCAGGCATTTGAGGTAGCTGGTCACGCTGAGTCTTCGTCAAGAAGCAGAGAGAACTGAACACTGGTGCTCAGCTCCCTTTCTCTGCTTCATGTAGTCCAGGACTCCATCCCATTGGATGTGGCTGCCCATATCACAGTTGATTTTCCCACCTTAGTTCTCTCTCTCTCTCTCTCTCTCTCTCTCTCTCTCTCTCTCTCTC
>NW_008391051.1:0-230 GCF_000622305.1 Nannospalax galili
GCCTGGTCTACATAGTGAGTTCCAGGACAGCTGGAGCTACAAGGAGACCCCATCTCAAAAAGACAAAAAAAAAAAAAAAAACCAGACTAGCTCAGACATTATAATTAGGGAGTAAAGCTACTGACTTTACTAATAGTGTTGGAAACAAAGAGGAGATGATAAAGCAAAGATTGAGAAGCCTCTATACTGGGCTTCCCGAAGCCTGGAACAAGAGGTCCCTGCAGCTCTAG
>NW_008391052.1:0-230 GCF_000622305.1 Nannospalax galili
TCTACCTAACCAGCATCAATGTGTATCATCCAGTATCTATCCATCTACAATATATCTATCTTTGTATCTACATACCTGTCTGTCTGTCTGTCTCTGCGACCATCCACCCAGCCATCCATCCAACCATCAATATATCGATCCATCTATCTAATCTGTCTATCATCTACATCTATTGATCCAATATATCTCTACAAAACCATCATCAATCTATATCATCCACTAGCTACTCA
>NW_008391053.1:0-230 GCF_000622305.1 Nannospalax galili
ACTCCACACTGCTCACCCCCTCCGAGCTGGGACCCTGAATCTCCCCTGGGATGGACCTGCAGGGAGACTGCAACAGTTAGGTATGACACCTAACTTGGAGTCTAGCCCAACCTATTTAAAGAAGTGATTTCCTAGGTTCAGCCACCTACAACACAGAGAAACCCATGCAACTCTGCTGGGCCCAGAAACTTCCAAAGCTGTAGAAGAACATGGAAATTTACATGTGACAC
>NW_008391054.1:0-230 GCF_000622305.1 Nannospalax galili
TTCTAATTTTATTCTGCTGTGATCAGAGGGCATATTTTATATTTTTTCTATCCTTTTACACCAGTTTAGAGTCAGTGCATAGTCTATCTCGACGAATGCTTCACAAGCCCTTGAGGAACATGTGTTTTCCCTACTGGCTGAGTAGTTTGCTTGCGTGGTGCTTGTTAGGTCTACTTGATTTACAGACTTGCTAACGTTTATTTCTTTGCTGCTCTTTCTTGCAATTGCAC
>NW_008391055.1:0-230 GCF_000622305.1 Nannospalax galili
AAATCAGGGCCAGGTGTGGTTGTACTTACCTTTATTCTCAGCACTCAGGAGGCGGTGCTGAGAAACTCTGTGAGTTTGAGGACAGCCTGGTCTACATAGTGAGTTCCAGGTTAGACAGGACTACATAATAAGACCCTGTCTCAAAAAAAAACAAACAAAAAAAACAAGAAACAAAAAAGAAAAAAGAAAAAGTGAAATGACACCCTTATTTTATATTATAGATAATGTCA
>NW_008391056.1:0-230 GCF_000622305.1 Nannospalax galili
GGCCTTTTCTGCATCTGTTGAGATGATGATATGGTTTTTGTCTTTGAGACCGTGTATAAGATTTATGAAATTTATTGACTTGTGTATATTGAACCATCCCTGCATCTCTGGACTAAAGCCTGCTAGGAAGGGAGTCAAGGTGGCAGAGGTCGCCAGAGTAAAAATTAGAATACTCTCACCTTCAAGAAAGCACAGGAAGCAGAGAAGGACTGGGGATCCAGCAAAGCTTA
>NW_008391057.1:0-230 GCF_000622305.1 Nannospalax galili
GAATCTTGGCCACATGCGATGAGGGGATTTCTGCCTATATTGCTGCCTAAGGGGATAGGGCCCGAGGTGAAATACTGTAAGTCACTGGACAATGAAATCTGACCTATGACTAATCTTGATGGGCTGTTGTCATTTTCCCCCAAGGGCTAGAGTGGTCCTTGCTGCTACCGGGCTTCTTTTCTTCTTCCCACTCATAATTTTCAGGCTGCCTATTTTCAAGCTCCACATTT
>NW_008391058.1:0-230 GCF_000622305.1 Nannospalax galili
TGACTTTCAGGATGAGATCATGGAGAACAGTGTCACCAAGGAAAAGGATTTATTCAATTTCAAACAAGCCCAGGAGGACATCTCTAGACTTCTAAAGAAGCTGGGGACCACCAAGAAGTCAGACAATGTGCCGAAGTGTGACGATATTCTGATGGAAGAGATAAAGGACTACAAGGCATGACTGACCTGTCCCTGCTGTAATATGCGAAAAAAGGATGCAGTGCTTACCA
>NW_008391059.1:0-230 GCF_000622305.1 Nannospalax galili
TTGGTTTGACCTTGCCAATCCTGATCTCAGGAGTGCTACAGATGAATTGTGTCCTCCCAAACCCCATTCACAGGTTAAAGTCCTAAGCTCCATATCTATAATGTGACTTTGTGCGGAGATAAGAGTCGTTACAGTGGCAACCAAGTTAAAACGAGCTCATTAGGGTGAGTCTTAATATAAATAGAAGTCCTTAGAAGAAAAGGAAATCTAGAGACAGACATGCACACACA
>NW_008391060.1:0-230 GCF_000622305.1 Nannospalax galili
TGAACAGGCTAAGACAAGATGATAGGTATGGACAGTCCTGCATAGTCTATCTGTGGTTGGACACTTCAGCTAGAAGAGTAAGGGGTGCTCAGTCCTGCGTATTCTATCTGTGGTTGGACACTTCAGTTAGAAGAGTGATAGATGGACAGTCCTCATATTCTATCTGTGGTTGGACACTTCAGTTAGAAGAGTAAGGGGTGGACAATCCTGCATAGTCTATCTGTGGTTGG
>NW_008391061.1:0-230 GCF_000622305.1 Nannospalax galili
GGACTCTTCCCTACCAAAACAAAAGACCTCAAAATGAAGTGTTTAACATCATGCTTGGTGGCTAATAGGAGCTCAAGGATTATCAATCAGCAATATCATCAATACTCTCGAATATAGCAATATCTTCCATGTGAGCTTATGTACAAGGGTAAAGTTTCCTATGGATTCACTGGTTTTCCCTCTTGTGTTTCAGGGACAAAATCCACAAAGGTGAACAAGGTATGAGGAAA
>NW_008391062.1:0-230 GCF_000622305.1 Nannospalax galili
TGTCAAATCTGGAGCTTAGGCACAGGAGTAGAGCATTTGCTTAGCACGTGAGAGGCCATGGGCTAGATTCCTAACACTACAGACAAATAAATAAACAAATATACGGAATAACAGCATTATAATTACAAATCTATAAACACAGAGTAGTAAATATTATCATTATTTAAAATTTCAGCTCACACCCAGGCGTGGTGGCACATGCCTTTAGTCCCAGCACTTGGGAGGCAGAG
>NW_008391063.1:0-230 GCF_000622305.1 Nannospalax galili
CTCAGCCTAATGGCACAGACTGACTGCATATGTTGGTTGAAGGAAAGAAAGGAAACATTTATTCCTGCTGTTTGATCGGCCCTTCTGGGGTCCCTGGGGACACTGAGGTGGGCCCAATGGATTCAGGCACTGTTTTCCTGGAGCTTTGCCTCCGAGATGGAGGCTATGGCTAACTGCACCTGGAGATTGGGTAACTGGAGCTCAGTGACTGTTGGCAGGAGACAGGGTCA
>NW_008391064.1:0-230 GCF_000622305.1 Nannospalax galili
GTGAAACTTTATGCTAAGACTATTTCTTCTAGTTCATGAACCAAAATTATATACATGCTAAATGTTACAGAAATGTTGAAAGACTGGCAAGTATCTAATGTAATGAATATTAACAGACAGAAGACTTGGGTTAGTGTAACACTTTGGGACTATGTAGTTATGTGACATTAATTTAAACCTCAAAGTAAATAGCTAGATTGTCCCTAGTAAAGATGTATATGTAGGCTATG
>NW_008391065.1:0-230 GCF_000622305.1 Nannospalax galili
GCTCATCAGGCTATGGACTCAGGCGACAGGTCAAGGCCAGAGATAGGATCTTATGATTGTTTTATTTTTAAAATTTAGTTTTTCTTTACTACTTACTTGTGTGAATGTGTGAGTGAGTGTGCGCCATGGTGCTCCTGTGGAGGTCACAGGACAACTATTAATCTTCCACTCATGTTGAGTTCTAGGAATAAACTCAGGTCATCATGTTCGCACAGGAAGCATTTTTATCT
>NW_008391066.1:0-230 GCF_000622305.1 Nannospalax galili
CAGTGCTGCTTCCTGATCCTTTTCACCCGGACCAGCTTGGTGCCTTCCTTGAGCCCCAGGAGTACTGCTTCTGGACCTGGCCCCACCCTCACGTCTCTCTGCTTCCCTGGACCTGCACCACCAGCTGGCTCTACTGGCCTGCTCTCCTACCCTCAGGCCTCTCTTGGGGTGGGTCTATTGCGGAGCCCTCCACGCCTTGACTCCCCCGGCCTCATTCACCCTTCCATCTC
>NW_008391067.1:0-230 GCF_000622305.1 Nannospalax galili
TGAAAGAATACTTTGTATAGGGCTTTAAAAAGTCACATGGACTCTTAACCTAGATAGAGGCAGAGTTACTTAACTTATATGATCCTGGATGAGCCATTTAATTTCCCGGCCTGCTTCACATGTAGAAATGACAGACCTTAAACTGTTATAAAAACCGTTTTCCTCCAAAGTATCAGGACTCTTTAAAAGCAGGGCTAACCAGATTGCTCAGTGGGTAAAGGGGCTTGTCA
>NW_008391068.1:0-230 GCF_000622305.1 Nannospalax galili
GAACCTGAAATGAAGCAAGAAATCATTTAATAAGCTTAATTAAATAAAAAAGTAAAACAAGCAAACAATGCAAACCCTCACCATCACACTAGATCAAGGACAACACAAAATATCAAGGCTTGAAGGCAGGTTGGAAAACCTGGATCACCCAAATGAATGAAAATAGTACAATAAATGATCAAACAAAAAGAAATGTCCCATGCTGTAACACTGGTGAAAGCCAACAGTGA
>NW_008391069.1:0-230 GCF_000622305.1 Nannospalax galili
GCAAAAGAGATAGAAATGTTAAAGAAAACTCAAGCTGAGATGAAGATAGACTTGAAAAACCCAATAATCCAGTTAGAGAAGACAGGGGAAAGTCTTGCCAGCAGAATGAATAAAATGGAAAACAGAATATCAAGACTTGAAGATGAAATAGGAGGATTGGCTTGCTCAAGCAAAGAAATGAAAAATTAAAAAGAAACACAGGAATGGAATATTCAGGAAATGTAGGACAC
>NW_008391070.1:0-230 GCF_000622305.1 Nannospalax galili
GACATGACCGTCTGCACGTCAAAGGGTCAGGTGACACAACAATCTGGACGTCAGAGGGGGCTGGTGACACGACCATCTACATGGCAGAGAGGGCTGGAGAAACACGACCATGTGCACGTCAAAGTGATCAGGTGACATGACCATGTGCACATCAGAGGGGGTAGTTGAAACGACCATATGCACATCTGAAAGGGCAGGTGACACCACCATCTCCACGTTTAAGGGGGCAG
>NW_008391071.1:0-230 GCF_000622305.1 Nannospalax galili
TCTCTACAGTATGATGAGTCCCTTAGGTATATGCCAAGGAGTGGTATCACTAGATCTTATGGTAGGTACATTTTTCATTTTTTGAGGGCTCTCCGCATTGCTTTTCATAGTGGTTTCATGAGTTTTCATTCCCACCAGCAGTGAATCAGTGTTCCTCCTTCTCCACATCCTTTCCAGCATTTGGAGTCTTGCATTCTCTTAATCATAGCCAGTCAGACTGGGGTAAAATG
>NW_008391072.1:0-230 GCF_000622305.1 Nannospalax galili
TTATATGGCCCTAATTTGCCATCACAGTGATACAATATGACTTCACAATGTCCCTTTTGGCATCACAGTGTTCCAATATAACATTATAATGCTCCAATGTACCATCAACGTTACAGTATGACTTCAAAATGTTTTATTGTGACATTACAATGCTTCATCGTTCCATCACAATATTACAGTATGACTTCACAATGTTCCATCAAGTCATCACATTGCTCATTGTGACATCA
>NW_008391073.1:0-230 GCF_000622305.1 Nannospalax galili
GACACCCTCTTCTGACCTCCACAGGCATTGCATGACACTGGTGCACTTACATACATGCAAGTATAACAGTCATACACATAAAGTAAAAATAAATTTAAAAATTTTTTAAAAATAATGTGAAAAGCCAGGCATGGTGGTGCATGCCTTTGATCCCAGCACTTGGGAGACAGAGGCAGGCTGATCTCTGTGAGTTCGAGGTCAGCCTGGTGTACATAGTGAGTTCCAGGACA
>NW_008391074.1:0-230 GCF_000622305.1 Nannospalax galili
ACAAAATGGTTTAAATTACATTTCCCTTATGACTAGTGATGTACAAGATTTTAAAAGAAGATCTTAGATATTTCTGTTCTGTCCTTGGAGAACTGCCTGTCCAGCTAATTGCCCCATATTAAATGAGTTGTATACTTTTTGATGTTTAGTATTTTGAGTTCCTCATATGTTCTAGATATTAATCCTCTCTTACCACCAGAATTTAATGACAAGATGCAGCTGCTGAAGAC
>NW_008391075.1:0-230 GCF_000622305.1 Nannospalax galili
GTAGCATATAGGTTTTTAAAGTATTCCCTTATAATGTTCTGTTATCTTTCTAGAGTTTGTTGTGATGTTTCCCCTTTCATCTCTGATTTTGTTTATTTGGAAGTGCTCTTTCTCTCTTTTTATTTAACTGGGCTAGAGGTCTGTTAATCTTGTTTATCTTTTCAAAGAAGCAGCTCTTTGATATGTTGATTCTTTGTATTGTTTTCTTTGTTTCAATTTCATTAATTTCT
>NW_008391076.1:0-230 GCF_000622305.1 Nannospalax galili
TGGGCTTAGGAGGAGTTCCTATCTCCTTTCTTTTACCAGTTCCATCTATGTAACGATAACTCAAAGACCTTGCTTGACCATGTATGGCTCCACTTGGCAGCATGAATGAGATGTTTCCCGTGAGTTGATTCTCCTCTTTGTAGATTAAACATAGGTTCAAATCTATCTTGTGGTGTCTACATGTCCTCCCTGAACAAGAGGACAGGTTATTCACCATAGTTACAGGACAT
>NW_008391077.1:0-230 GCF_000622305.1 Nannospalax galili
TCATGTCACCTGCCCACTCTGACTTGCAGATGGTTGTGTTACCTCCCCGCTCTGAAGTGCACATGGTCGTGTCACCTGCAACTTCTGACGAGCGCATGGTTATGTCACATGCCCCCTCTGATGTGCAGATGGTCGTGTCAGGTTCCCCCTCTGACTTGCAGATGGTCGTGTCACCTGCACCCACTCCGTAAAGACTGTCGTGTCACCTGCCCCTCTGACATGCAGATAGT
>NW_008391078.1:0-230 GCF_000622305.1 Nannospalax galili
GCATGTACCACCATGCATGGCTAGTTACCTTCCTTCTAATCTGGAAGTTGCTTTGTGGGATTCCATAGGGTAGTACAGATTGGTCATGACTAGAAATCATACAGCCCATAATTTAGCCCACTGGAATCTTTGATCACCTCCCCTGTCTGTCTAGGAGTGGTGGAGGACAGCTGGACTGCCAGTGCTGTCCATGAGACCTGTGGCCCCTGCTGAAAGTGTCATTGTTCCTA
>NW_008391079.1:0-230 GCF_000622305.1 Nannospalax galili
ACCATCTTTACGGCAGAGGGGGTAGGTGACACGACCATCTGCACGTCAGAGAGAGCAGGTGAAACTACCATCTGCACTTCATAGGGGAAGGTCACATAACCACCTGCAAGTCAGTTGGGCAGGTGACAAGATCATCTGCACGTCAGAGGGGGCAGGTGACACCACTATCTGCACGTAATTGGGGCCATGTGACACAACCATCTGCACGTCAGAGGGGGCAGCTGACACGA
>NW_008391080.1:0-230 GCF_000622305.1 Nannospalax galili
TATATAACAGTGAGAAGCTTAGCTGGTGCTGGGACTCTGTGATACAGATGTCTTGGTTTCATTTTTCTACAAGAAATCCCAAATATGCTTATAGTTTATTTTTAAAAAAAACTCTTAAATTTAGACTAGGTATGTCGTTCAGTGGTAGAGAACCTGTCTAGCATTTGTAAGGACCTGGTTTTGAGTACCATCACTGAAAACAAAGTTCATAAAATTAGCTTTGCTTATTT
>NW_008391081.1:0-230 GCF_000622305.1 Nannospalax galili
GGTTTCTTCTCAATGGTTCTTGACTTGGCTTTCAAATTGATCCCACTCTGCTGAGGTACAACTTAAATTCTTAGGCAGTGATTGCCTAAAAATCCCAGCGTTCTTTAAATTTAACTTTTTAAATTAGCTCTGAGCATTGCATACATGTGCACTGTATTTACATCGTTCTTCTCCCTCTCCCCCTCCAAACTCTTCCCGTGGCCCCCTTAATTCAGTGACTTCTTTAATTA
>NW_008391082.1:0-230 GCF_000622305.1 Nannospalax galili
CAATATTCCATTTTGCAATAACTATGCTCATTGTGTCCTCACAATGCTCCAATATGTCCACACTAAGGCCTCATGTGCCATTACAATCCCAAAGTGTGACATTACAATGCTCCAATGTGATAGCACAATGCTCCAATTTGCCAACACTGTGTCCACATGTGCTATTATACTGCTCCAACGTGTCATCACAATGTTACAATATGACTTCCCAATAATCCACTGTATCATCA
>NW_008391083.1:0-230 GCF_000622305.1 Nannospalax galili
CCAACTCAGAACAACGTACATGTATGTGAGATGTGGCAATTAGACCTAAGACCACCCCTAAAAGCAGTAATGATGTTCTTTTTCCCACAAATGTTGAAAGCAATATGTGGACATAGGTTATTGACATCTGTTATTAGTTTTGTAGTGTTCTAGGTCAGTAGGGCCAGAAAAACAACTTTCTTTGTAAAAACATATCGCAGATTGCTCATACCTTTCCCGTGCCATGCTTT
>NW_008391084.1:0-230 GCF_000622305.1 Nannospalax galili
CGAAGGCATCCCCAGGCGTGGCCAGCAAGCACTTTACCTAAGTCATTTGACTTGGGAACTTTTCAACATGGACATTTATTGCTACGAATTTCCTCTGTGCTGTTTTTGTAACCCTGATAAATTTTCGTATGTCAAGATTCTATTTTTCTTTCTCTCGAGGTATTTTTCAGAGTTCCCGTTTCCAGTTTCCTTTAACACATTGATTATAAAAAAGTGTTGTTTTTTTTTTT
>NW_008391085.1:0-230 GCF_000622305.1 Nannospalax galili
TTCTGGTGAATGCAGCTGAGATGAGGGGAAGATATTTCCATTTTCTCCCTGATCCACTTGTGATTTACTCTACTCTAGGCAGAACACCACTGAAAATACCTGGACTCCAGTATCATGCTCAGACAAGAAAGTGGAAGAGGCCTAAGAAAGAACCACCCTGGAGCACTCACCTCTGAAGCCTGGGTTGTCATTCACAGAGAAGCACACTGGTGTGTGTCCCAAGTTCCAAA
>NW_008391086.1:0-230 GCF_000622305.1 Nannospalax galili
ATTGGCTTAAGCCTTTCCTTCCTATCCCTTCGGATGACATGTGTGCTTTGTTCACTCTCCTAGAGGGCCACAACAGTCCCTCTCATAGGGTCTCCCTGACACCTGAGACCAGGATACTCCTGGATAAAGTTAGTGACCTTCCTTCCTCTGCCTCTCTCGAGAGACATGACCTGGAGACTCCTTTGCTTGCCATAATTCTTAGGACAGCCACTGGATTTCTAGGAGTCCTC
>NW_008391087.1:0-230 GCF_000622305.1 Nannospalax galili
TTTTTTTTCTTCTGTGCTGGGAATTGAACCCAGGGCTTTGTGTATGAGAGGCAAGCACTCTGCTAATGAGCTACTTTCCCAGCCTTACCTGCTAAAGTGTCCTTAAAATTATTTAAAATTATTTTAAAAATTATTTTTATGTGTATGAGTGTTTTGCCTGAATGTTAAGTACACCTGTGCATGCAATGCCCACAGAGGCCAGAAGAGGGCACTGGATCCCCTGGAACTGG
>NW_008391088.1:0-230 GCF_000622305.1 Nannospalax galili
GGAGCAATATAATAACACATGGGGCAATAATGTTGAAATATTGGAGAATTGCGATGTCAAAATGCAGCATTGTGAAGTTATATTGTAACATTGTGATGGCAAATTAGGGCAATATAATGGCATGTGGGTCAATAGTGTTGGCATAGCGGAGATTGTGATGTCACATTTGAGCCTTGTGCTGTCACAAGGGAACATTCATAAGTCATATTGTAACATTGTTGGCATGTTGG
>NW_008391089.1:0-230 GCF_000622305.1 Nannospalax galili
GGGGGAATGGGTGTCTCCTTACAACTCAAACACACAGACATGCTTAGATTTGGCTGTACTGCATGCTGTTTGCCCGTCCCCAGTGCAGCACAGCAAACCCTAGGGCCACACGTGCATTGCATGGTCTAGGAGCACTAACTGTGGAGGTTCCTCCTGTAGGGATCACTGGTTTTGCTAGTAGCTGAGACTTGAATTTGTCTCTCAGTGTTTCTCATTTCTCAGTTGAAGAT
>NW_008391090.1:0-231 GCF_000622305.1 Nannospalax galili
AGAGCACTGGCTGCTCTTGCAAAGGACCCAGGTTCAATTCCCAGCACCTACGTGGTGGCTAACGACCATCCGTACTCCAGTTCCAGGGGATCTGACGTCTTCTTATCTCTGTGGGCATTGCACTTACACACATGCGGACACATAAAATAAATTTTTTAAAAGATGTTTGTCCACTTGTGGAATACAAAAGTGTATGTCTCTGTAAGTCAGATTACTTTGAGCTTATTTTTT
>NW_008391091.1:0-230 GCF_000622305.1 Nannospalax galili
ACACAGATACAATTATTTTACATTTCTAGGAATTTTCTACAATGTTCTGGGATTGAATTAATAAATAATATACAATAATTTTAAATAATCAGAAGAAATTTTGTGTTAAAGAAATTAAAGAGCACCCATAAGGCATTCAAGTCATTCTGAGTTTAAATTCAGACTTTTGAGATTTATTACTGTGTAACTGTGAGAAATGACATAATTTTTCTACTGACTATTTACTATAA
>NW_008391092.1:0-229 GCF_000622305.1 Nannospalax galili
GCCTTTAATCCCAGCACTCAGGAGGCAGAGGCAGGTGGATCTCTGTGAACTTGAGGCTAGTCTGGTCTACATAGTGAGTTCTAGGCCACCTGAGTCTACAGGGAAACCCTGTTTCAAAAACACCAAAACAAAAGTTAGATTGACAGCACTAAGGATGAATTTTATTTTTATTTTATTATTTTTGGGGTCTTTTTGAGACAGGGTCTCCCTGTAGCCCCAGCTGCCCTGG
>NW_008391093.1:0-230 GCF_000622305.1 Nannospalax galili
TCTGAGGACATCGGGTTGATCAATGCTCAAACACTTGTCTCAGTCAGTCACAGACCATGTGCCCTCATACCAAGTAGATTTTAAAAAATGAATTTAGAATACAGAGATCTAAAGTATTTATAAAATAATGGGCAGAAACAGATGACTATAATGATTAGTCCAAGAATATTTGAGAGAAGGGATGTTTAGTGGAGCTTCTTAAATTTCATTAGATTAAGATGATTAGGTTA
>NW_008391094.1:0-230 GCF_000622305.1 Nannospalax galili
CATTTGCTGCTCTTGCAGAGGACCCAGGTTCAGTTCCCAGCACCTATATCAAGAAGCCAAAAACCCCCTCTGTTCCAGGGGCTCCAACATCCTCTTCTGGCCTCTAAAAACACTGCACACACGTGATGCACTTACATGCATGCAGGAAAAACACTTATGGACATAAAATAAAAATAAATCAATCAAAATAATTTATAAAAAAGACAAAATTGGTGGCTGGGCGTGGTGGC
>NW_008391095.1:0-230 GCF_000622305.1 Nannospalax galili
AAAAAAATAAAAAGAACCCCTTCCATGTCACAGAGATTTTTAAATCTCACTTCACATGACATTGCTAAATCTAAATGAAATAAAGTACAGTGCAGGGCCAGACCCTATAAGTCTGGGTTTCCATGTGAGGTGACAATGGGACATCAGTTTGCTTGAAAAGTGCTCCTCATGTTCCATCTTGTAGGATATCATTCTACCCATACTCCTGGGACTCAAACCACACAGGTTAG
>NW_008391096.1:0-230 GCF_000622305.1 Nannospalax galili
CTCAAGGTGCTCCTTAAAACCAGAGGGTTGAAAGTGAACCCAAAAGATATCTAACCCAGCGGGTGAGAGGCCGGTGGTGGGGCCGGTGGGCGTAGTGCCCTGCCTGGAGCTGCCAAGCTATGCCGTGGCCTGCGCGCTGGTCAGTGGCCTCTATTCCTGCCTGGTGGCCGTGCTGCACTGCAGGCACATAGCGCTGTCGCCCCGCTACCTGAGCCGGAAGCGCTCGGGCA
>NW_008391097.1:0-230 GCF_000622305.1 Nannospalax galili
AGAATTCAAAATGTCACCTTTTGTTTTAGTCTTCCACTCTTGTACTACCCATGGTGTGAGAGAGAAACTTTGTGAATTTGAATTTATCTAAAATGTTCACATTTAATGAGACAAAAATAATTTTCAGTGGTGCACTTCACCCCGCAGGGAAAGCAATGGATTGCAGATGAGACACAATTGTCATGGGGCTGAGAATTGCAGCATGGTCCTACCCCTCCTGCCTCACACTA
>NW_008391098.1:0-230 GCF_000622305.1 Nannospalax galili
GGGAGTCCCATATTTTTTAACCTCAAAATAATGACATTTGAATGAAACCCACTATTTTGTACAATTAATATATACTAATGATTTTTTCTATGAGTGACACCTTCAGATCTGTCAATGATGATATTGATGATGAACAATTGCTACATTAGTCAAAATATAACTTATTTTTTGAATCTACATAAATTTCCATGTTATCATTAAAAAATCTAGTCTCTTAGCAAATTTCCAGT
>NW_008391099.1:0-230 GCF_000622305.1 Nannospalax galili
AATTCATTCAATCTACTACTTTAACTGGAGGAAAAACAGATATAATTGAGAATTTTGAAATGTTTATCCCTAGACAAATGTAATTTCTTAATATCTGGTAAAAATGGATCCTTATACTTATAGATAAGTATTCCACTCACCACTCACCCATGCAATAGACAGATACTATTACAGAGTGCCACAGATGGTCGCACACAGAGAATAAATGTCTGTGAGATGCCCAGCTCTAA
>NW_008391100.1:0-230 GCF_000622305.1 Nannospalax galili
TAAAATGACAGAGACTAAGAATTTTCAAGGGGCCTTATTAAGCAAAAAATATGAATGTACAAATAATCTAGGAAAGAATAAAATAAACCTAGAATGATTTGTGTGTGTGATTTCTGTTCGTTTGCTTGCTTTCTCTTTTTATTCACAAAAAACAAATATATTTTCCAAAGTTCTGAAGCCTTCTATATGCATAAACAAAATTCCATATATGTGGCTAGTTAAAAGGTTTC
>NW_008391101.1:0-230 GCF_000622305.1 Nannospalax galili
CTGCTTGCTGATGTTCTTCCAGGACCCAAATTTGGTTCCAGGCACCCACATTAAGCAGCTTACAACTGCCTGTAACTCCAGTTCCAGGGAATCTCACACTGTCTCCTGGCCTCCAAAGGCATCTACACATACATGCACACAGACAGATACACACAAATTATTAGATTAAAACAAACAGAGGGCTGGAGAGATGGCTCAGCAGTTAAGGGCACTGACTGCTCTTACAGAGG
>NW_008391102.1:0-230 GCF_000622305.1 Nannospalax galili
CGAGGAAGCTTCACTGATGAGAGTTGATAGCTGCATTCTCTCTGCCCCCTGTTCCACTATGTTCTGTGAGCCTTATGCACAGAAGTTCTACTCTACATGTGCCACTTAGGGTTTTGTGGTTGGGCATCTCACAGAAATTTATTCTCTGTGTTTGACCAGTTGTAGAACTCTGTAATAGGCTCTCTTTGTTGTAAAAGGAGGTTCTTTGATGAGTTGTGCCTGGAATACGT
>NW_008391103.1:0-230 GCF_000622305.1 Nannospalax galili
GCAAGATGGTACTCATTTTTCTCTTTGTTCTGAATAAAAACACCTTAAAATTGTATGGCATTGGTAAGAAGAGAATTAGCAATCTAGAATTCATGAGCAAGTGTCGCACAGTGAGATGCACAAAGCATGCTCTAACCCAGGACTCTTCTGGATGCATTAACTGAGGAGTGCATGCCTATGCTTGTCCATTTTGTGTTTAAAAGGCCATTATTCTATGTGACTCAAGAAAA
>NW_008391104.1:0-230 GCF_000622305.1 Nannospalax galili
GCAGAATGGATCCATTCTCAGGACTAGTATCAGAAGCTGCAGCAGCAGCTGGAGCGTCACCAGCAGCAATGCTGCCCTCACGTGACACTACTGCTGTATCCATTTCATTTCTTTGCTCTGCCTCCCTTTTTTCTTTAAGCTGAAACGAAAGTTTGATACTAAAGCCACTACCTTCCAACTAAAAATAACTGATTTCCTTGAGTTTATCACTGGGTCCAGTTCCACTGTCA
>NW_008391105.1:0-230 GCF_000622305.1 Nannospalax galili
AAATAATCGTATTATCTGTAATATAGTAGATGAAAATGCAGATTTGCACAATGAAGGACATAAAAATCGGCATCATGTTAGTTCTAGGAGCAGTTACTGATAGTACTTGTGTTATTCATTTCAATGTGTTTGTGTATCTTTTGCATACACAAAAATGAAAACACAAAATAAGTGCAATTGTTAGGAACCATAAACCATAAATGTAACACAGAGCACTTAACAAAGTGCAG
>NW_008391106.1:0-230 GCF_000622305.1 Nannospalax galili
ATGGGATAATCAGTTTGACATTTGTTGAGTTGAGGAAAGCTGGGAGTAACACGTATAAGGCTGGAAGGGAATCAAAAGTTTGGGATGTCTGTTTTATAACCAAGCAGGCACATGAGCCTGGAGGCCAGAGAAGTGAAGACTTGAGACATTGACATGGGGGGAGCAGGAAAGGACTGGCAGCAGCTTCCAGACAGAAAGGTCAGCAGGAGCCACTGCCCTGGAACCTATTA
>NW_008391107.1:0-230 GCF_000622305.1 Nannospalax galili
TTGGTCGTGTCACCTGCCTCCTCTGACTTGCAGATGGTCTTGTCACCTGCCAACTCTGACGGGCACTTGGTCGTGTCACCTGCCCCCTCTGACTTGATCATGGTCGTGTCACCTGCAACCTCCGATGTGCACGTGGTCATGTCAGCTGCACCATCTGAAGTGCACATGGTCGTGTAACATGTCCACTCTGACGTGCAGATGGTCGTGTCTCCTGCCGTTTTAGTTGTGCA
>NW_008391108.1:0-230 GCF_000622305.1 Nannospalax galili
CATTTTTCTTCTTTCTTTCTTTTCTTCTTTTCACCTTCCTTCGAGCCCCACATTGGGTGCCAGTTGCAGGGGGTTCAAGCCAGCGACCCCCACGCAATGATGTTTCGGGATGAGTAAGCGTACCGTTCACCAGCCCCCACCGCCCCCAGTACTGGGGACAATCAGACGCAATGGGGAGGCTAGTCAAGCAGGGACTCATTTACTGCAGGTGTTACAGAGCTTATAAAGGC
>NW_008391109.1:0-230 GCF_000622305.1 Nannospalax galili
TTTTTTAAAGAAAAAGAATGAGTCCTTATTCTGACAAAGATAGGTGAAAGAAGAGTATAGGAAGAAAGATCCTTGAATTAGGAACATGTTGATAACACGGGAAAAATTGTAGAATACTCTGTAAGCAGAACAGCCAGCCTGCCAGCAAACTGGAAAAAGTTCCAAAATACCCTGTAAGTAGGACAGCCAGCCTCTAGCAAGCTGGGCATCTTGAGCTCTAACTTGCTGAT
>NW_008391110.1:0-230 GCF_000622305.1 Nannospalax galili
TTGGGTGGAATATTCAGTAGATGTCTGTTAGGTCCATTTGATGTATGGTGTATTAGTCGCTTTTCTGTTGCTGTGATAGAAACAGTGACCAAAGCAACTTATAAAAGGAAGAGTTTATTTGAGCTTGTGTTTCTAAGGGAATTCCTCTAAGGGAGGCATGGTGGCTGGAGCAGGAGCACTAGCAGTAGAAGTTAAGCTCTCACATCATCAAGTAGGCGCAGGAAGGAAGA
>NW_008391111.1:0-230 GCF_000622305.1 Nannospalax galili
AGTTAGGATGACAACAGAAAATCTCATTTCTAAAAGCAAAATGTGGTACTTGTGCATGCTGTCACGATTGCTGTGAGTTCATATGAGTAATTTCCTGTCTATAAAACTCTGTTTCCTTGTTGTCATTACCTACCACTGGCTCCTACAAGTTTTCCACCACCCCATCTTCAATGATTCCTGAGTCTTTTGAGACAGCTCAAGCCAGACAAAATCCCATCATAGATATGAGG
>NW_008391112.1:0-230 GCF_000622305.1 Nannospalax galili
AATCAAGGGGACAGATAGAACAGTTACAGGAGGAAATTAGGTTGGAGGAGGTACATCAGTCATTGATTCTCAAACGCATTAAGCAAGAAGAGATGCGTCAGGCGCTGATGCTTAGCTTATATAATGGAACTGAGGCTGTTATGGGAAAAGAGTGGATGAAAACAGAGCTCGCCCTGTTTCTGGGGGGCCTGGCCTTCATTCGTATAAGGAAAGTTTTGATGGCCTTGATA
>NW_008391113.1:0-230 GCF_000622305.1 Nannospalax galili
AATGAATTGTCACATACCCAATATTCTGACAATAGGTCATATGGTCACATACAACGTTCATATTCATGACATTTTTAGTCATGTTGCATTACTAAGTGAAAGTGTAAAACTGAGTTAGTCTGGATCTCAGGCATAGGGGCATCATACTTTCTCCACACCAGCTATTACCAGTAACAAACTTTTCTCTTTTTTGTCTTTTTGAGACAGGGTCTCCCTGTAGTCCCAGCTGA
>NW_008391114.1:0-230 GCF_000622305.1 Nannospalax galili
AGTAACTTCCTTTCAGACCTATGCAAGGTGGGGCTTTTAGGTCCCCACATGGGTGAAGCTCAAACATGTCAGACTGGGTTGAGCACAGGTACATTCTTCCCCCATCAGACAAGACCATGACTGACTAAGGTCGGGAGCCTGTGTGCACATGAGGCAAAGATAAGCTGTCGTGGGACCAAGAGAAACAACTGAATAGCAAACATCCCCATCCAAACTGGCCTATAGTCGCC
>NW_008391115.1:0-230 GCF_000622305.1 Nannospalax galili
TCAGATCCCCTGAAACTGGAGTTACAGATGGTTGTTAGCCACCATGTGTGTGCTGGTAATTGAACTCGGGTCCTCTGCAAGAGCAATCAGTGCCCTTCACAGCTGAGCCATCTCTCTAGCCTCAGTGTTTCTTTTTTCATTTTTCACTTTTGAGTCAGGGTCTCTCAGTAGCCCCAGTAAGTCTGGAACTCACTATGTAGACCAGGCTGGCCTTGATCTCACAGAGATCC
>NW_008391116.1:0-230 GCF_000622305.1 Nannospalax galili
TATTATTCTGAATGCCCACATTGAAAACAATTATAAAACTAATACAACAGCAAAGAACATCAGAACTTTATCTAGATATTGTACTTATAGGAAGCTGGAGAAAAAGGAAACTTTATTCAAACAAGCCCACAACAATGAGATCAAGAGTTTGAGCTACTGATAACAGGTTTCTCCTAAGCGGATTTCAGATGCCAGTCACTGTACTTCCATCATGGGCAAAGTCTGTTTTG
>NW_008391117.1:0-230 GCF_000622305.1 Nannospalax galili
AAATTTGTAGAAAAATGGATTGAACTGGAAAAAGTTATACTGAATGAGGTAACCCAGGTAACCACAAAGTCAAGTGTTGCATGTTTTCTCTTCACATGTGGATCAGAGCTTCAAATTTTTAGGTTTGTTTGCTAAAACTGGAATTTCTGTAGAGACCTGGGAGGGCAAAGGGGCCATGGTGGGAGAAAAGCACATGACTCAAGGGGATTATGGATTACAGAATAAATGTG
>NW_008391118.1:0-230 GCF_000622305.1 Nannospalax galili
GGTCCTGTCATTTCTTCAAGGCTATTGGGCATTGTCCTCACAGAGGAGCCTGACAGTCACAGTATTGACCTCACAAGAACTTCTCAAGCATTCCTAAAGTCTCTGTGTAAGCAGAATGGGTTTCCCCTTGACTTCTGAAAGGGCAGAAATGGATCAGCAGGGCCTTCTTGTTCAGGGAACCTGGGGCTCAAATCTAGACATGTCACTTCACACTTTGACAGTTTTTTTTT
>NW_008391119.1:0-230 GCF_000622305.1 Nannospalax galili
AGAGACAGGAACCTTAGATTTAAATATTTTAAAAGATTTAGATAACTTCTGTCAACGTAACTGGCAAATGGTCCGAATTCCCCTATAACCAAGCTTTCTTTGTACTTGGTGCCCTCCCTCTGCGCTCCCTGCCAGATCACCAGGTCCTCTTCAAAGGCCCCTCCCATTGACAGCAATTCTTCTACCCCTTCTCCCCGAGTCCCCCTCCTGTTCCCAAGAGGTGGCCACCA
>NW_008391120.1:0-230 GCF_000622305.1 Nannospalax galili
CCTGGTCTACATTAGAGAGTTTCAGGCTAGCCAGGGCCATATAGTGAGACCGTGTCTCAAAAAAGAAAAAAACAAAATCAAGTTCAGCATGTAGGGTATCCAAGCAAATTGAAAGCCACAGGATTGGAGTTAGACTAGGTCTAGAGAGCTATAGAGGCTAAGAGAAGTTTCATAATTTATCCAAGAATTTGGAGGATTATTTATTATTTATTATTGAGCATTCTCCTAGG
>NW_008391121.1:0-230 GCF_000622305.1 Nannospalax galili
ACTTACCTGGAAAGTGCCACCAAGCACGGATGCCTGACCTTATCTGGAACAATACCTTTGTTATAGTTAGTACAATAAAATTGCCCCCAGGTTTTTTCTATATGATAATTAGTCATTCCCCTATATTCAGATGATAGGCTCCCCTACCACATGTAAATAAGGCATACTGTGAGCACCTGTCAGCTGAAGCTTTGGCTGCCGTCTCCACACTATATTTTCCCTGACCCCCA
>NW_008391122.1:0-230 GCF_000622305.1 Nannospalax galili
GGAATGGATAGCCTTTAGTCTAAGGCCCTTTAAATATGGTCATTGTCTTCACTTATCAAATCAATGTAAAACAGTTGAATTCCACACATTAAATGCACCTAAGCTGAAATATAAAAAGCAGTTCAGGACTTAAAATCTTTTCAGAATTAGGAGCTATCTCACACATCCTAAAATGTGCACTGGTTATCATCTGTTGATCATTCAACAGCTTCTACTCTTTAGAGAAGTAG
>NW_008391123.1:0-230 GCF_000622305.1 Nannospalax galili
CTGAGAGCATCTGATCAGCATCTGAATTGGGTCTCTGTGGGAACTCCTGAAGACAAAAGCAATCTACTCCAATACAAAATCAAAAGAGAGAACCAGAGAACCGGAAGCCTAGACCAACCAACTTTTCATGCCCAACAAGTAAACCACAAAATCACATAAAATTCACAAAAAGAAGCAGGCCTAAACTTGAAGGCTTGAGTCTCTCACAAGAATCAGAAACTACAAAAGAA
>NW_008391124.1:0-230 GCF_000622305.1 Nannospalax galili
TTACCTTTATTTTCTGCAACTGCTGTTCCATGGCACGAAGGCTTTTCTTTGTTTCTTCGTCTTTGCCTTCCAGATCAGTTTCTAGTTTTTTTTTTAATCCTTTTTTTCCATGAATTCCACTGTATTTCTATCTACTGTATCACCAGCTGCCGAGGCAGCCAATATTAAAGCAGGTAAAAAGTTGGGATATCTTCTCTTCAGAATTCCTTCCATTTCTTTAACCTATTAAA
>NW_008391125.1:0-230 GCF_000622305.1 Nannospalax galili
CATACATTTACATATGAATTTCTTAATTTTGCTTTCTTATAAAAATTCATTCTTTTTTTAATGTGTATGAGTGTATTGCGTGGATCCACGCAAGTGTACTCATCATGTAATGCCTGCGGAGGTCAGAAGAAGGCATCAGATCCCCCTGGAACTAGAGTTATGGAGGGTTGTTAGCCCAAATACGGGTGATAGGATATGAACCTGGGTCCTCTGTAAGATCAGCTAGTACT
>NW_008391126.1:0-230 GCF_000622305.1 Nannospalax galili
TTTTCTACACAGTGCATAAAAACGTAGTGAGGACATTTTTTGCATTTTGCAACTAATCGTTCGTTGCCTGCCCCTGACTCAGGGTAGCAATGATGAAAAACGCCATTTATAAATGTACAATAGTCGGACAAAGTAAATTTTGAGAATACTCAATTATGATGCATATTTTCTAGATACTATAATGGAAAATTCAGGATGCTTTGAGAAAATATAATCAGCATTACCTAAGA
>NW_008391127.1:0-230 GCF_000622305.1 Nannospalax galili
TTTAGTAAGTTATACCAATCATAGTGGATTTGTAAATGTAAGGACCACTGGAGAAGAACCTGTTCAAAATATGGGGAGTCAGGGCCCTATTGCTCAGCTGCCTTGTGGATAAGAATGAGGTCAGCAAGTGGGGTGGGCTGCCATGGGCACTGCACCTCATTGGGGCCAACGTTAACAGAAAATGTGGACAAAGGCAGGTGAGGGTTTAAGGAGGGCAGCCTAGGAGGGAG
>NW_008391128.1:0-230 GCF_000622305.1 Nannospalax galili
ACTCACCAGGGCCAGACAGAGGGAAATCTGACTGCACAGATGAGATGGAGCATGCGTGCTGGTGGGGGGCTCAGGTGGGGGGTCGGGGTGTCCACATAACACTGACCTAAGAACTTTGGCCCCTGAAGCTGCAAGAGAAAAAGAACAAATCTCTCTCCAGCCTCCGGGGGCTTTGGCCATGCACAATCCAGTTTCAGCCAGGAAACTCTCCACCTTCAAGATTCTACCTG
>NW_008391129.1:0-230 GCF_000622305.1 Nannospalax galili
ATCTCCCTAGTCCCACATGTAAGCTTCCTATCACCACTGTAGAGATGAAGCGGCTGAGGAGCAGAGAGGATTAGCCATCTGTCCAGAGTCACATGGTGAATAAATGGCCGGTCCCTAGCACTTGGGTAGGATCCAGGGTGGGGGCTTCAGTATTTGCTGACTCACTTAGAGACACCCAATCTTTTCCAAGCCTTTAAGATTTACCCCAAAGCCTTGGTGCTGCAGCCGGC
>NW_008391130.1:0-230 GCF_000622305.1 Nannospalax galili
CACACTATCACTATCATCAATTTTTCATTATATTAGAAACAGAAACTGACTTACTTTCTCCAAATTTGGAGGTTCCTCACAGGTCATACTGAGCTCAGGGCCCAAAGGACCCTGGAGTACGTGTCCTCAGCCTTACATGGGGACAGACATCTCCTAATGCTAATCATGAGGGGAATGGAATACAAGATCTTCAGGAGGGCCAGGTCACATAATATTCCAATGGAAAAATC
>NW_008391131.1:0-230 GCF_000622305.1 Nannospalax galili
TAATTCCCAAAGAAATATTTGGGACTGAATTCAATAATATGTTAAGACGATCACATGTCATAACCAACCAACTTTAATTCCAGGAATGCAAAATGGATCAACAGACACAAAACAAGAAATGGAATACAGAATATAAATAGAGATAAGTACAGAAATGACAAGATCAGCCTATAAAATGCAAAAATGCATTTGTAAAGATCAAATAGTGATTCGTGTAAACATGTTGAAGA
>NW_008391132.1:0-230 GCF_000622305.1 Nannospalax galili
TCTGTCAGTGCCTTGAATTTGTGTTGGGATTCCAAAATTGTAGTAAGCTTCTGATGTTTACAAGCTACTTGATTAAGGCATTTTGTTATGGCAGCCTAAAGGGACCAAAACAACTCTGATCCTCAAGTACCTCAAATACATCTTTATGACACACATTCCAGATGCCATTGAAATGACTAAAGAAATAAGAACCATGGTGATTTGAAACACGGTCCTGAGGAGAAAGCACA
>NW_008391133.1:0-230 GCF_000622305.1 Nannospalax galili
TACGGTTGCTAAATGAAAATCCTAGTGCCGGAGGTGAGTAGCCCCTGCCTCAATGAGCTGTTGGCCTGAGGGGCCCTAAAGGTCCAGAAAATAATAAAGGCCATTGCCAATAATGTTGATTGTACACTTAAAATGGGTGGAAAAACGCTATTGCTGAAGACACTTCGTGATGTGAGCATAGGAGAGGGAGAAATCAAGCTTGGACTAAGCTAGAAACTCCCTGCCACTGG
>NW_008391134.1:0-230 GCF_000622305.1 Nannospalax galili
TGCTGTGCACTGAGCAGTGAGTGAGTAGGGGAATTTGGCTTCTCTCTTCAGACTTCGCAGGCTCTCAGAGACCAGCGGGGTGCCCCGTTCCCTTTGAGGATGATGAGGGTGCTGCTCATCTGTGTGCTCAGCTGCCTTCTTGTGGTGAATGATGCAGACCTCATCCATCGCTGTGCCTTGGCCAAAGTGCTGCAGGAGGAGGAGATAGATGGGTTTGAGGGCTACTCCCT
>NW_008391135.1:0-230 GCF_000622305.1 Nannospalax galili
GGCCTTGAACTCAGAGATCTGCCTGCCTCTGCCTCTGCTGGGATAAAAGGCATGCACCACCATGCCCGGCTGTCTAATTTGTAATTATATTAAAATGATGATTTCTATCCTGAACTATAAGGCTACACAGCAAGCATGTTACAAGGTCTGGGTCTAAAGAACTTCCAAAACTTTAACTGGGCTTGTTGTACTAAATGCAGAATAATGCTGCCCGTTATGAAAGAGAGAGA
>NW_008391136.1:0-230 GCF_000622305.1 Nannospalax galili
CATGTGCACGAAATAGAGGGCAGGTGAAATGACCATTTGCACGTCAGAGTGTGCAGGTGACAAGATCATCTGCACCTCAGAGGGAGTGGGTGATACGACCATCTTTATGGAGAGGGGGTAGGTGACACGACCATCTGCATGTGA
The DNA here is from genome assembly GCF_000622305.1 of Nannospalax galili. NCBI lineage: Eukaryota > Metazoa > Chordata > Mammalia > Rodentia > Spalacidae > Nannospalax > Nannospalax galili. The sequence goes on from NW_008391136.1 coordinate 145, forward strand.
GAGAGGGAAGGAGACACGACAATCTGAACATCAGAGGGAGAAGGTGACAAGACCATGTGCATGTCAGGGGGGCAGGTGACACGACC
>NW_008391137.1:0-230 GCF_000622305.1 Nannospalax galili
CTATGACTTATCAGCTGAGCGTCTTCACCTCTTCCCTGTTCAATTTCGGTGCACCATCCTCCATCTTTGAGGACGTGTCTGGTAACCCAGACCAGCTTTCAACACAAACCCTGGAAACTCCCTTTCACACCAGTCTCCCATTACTCCTGTCTCCTCTTAGGACCCTTCTCTCCCATTTCAAAAAGTTGATGGCATTTATCACACACAATAACTTGTCTAGCATGGAGAAA
>NW_008391138.1:0-230 GCF_000622305.1 Nannospalax galili
TCTCAGGTCCTCAGCCCTAAACACAAGTCCATATCATCACAACTACATGAACTCAGTACATTCTATGTGTATGTGTGTTTAACTGTATGTGAAACAATAACAATCAAATGAGAGACAGGAAATTGAGAGAGAATAGGGGAGTGGTTTGGTGGGAAGCAGGAATAGAGGAAATGATGCAAACACAATACTCATATAAAATTCTCAAAAAATTAAAACTAGTAAGTTAAAAA
>NW_008391139.1:0-230 GCF_000622305.1 Nannospalax galili
GTTTCAATGTTTCAAAATTTGAAAAAGATATCAAAATTGGTCAAGAAAACTCTGTATTTGAAATTCCAACAGTAGTATGTTTTAAAGTAGTGCAAGATTTCTTGACCTTTGACACCAGTGATGTTTAAGGTTAGATAATTTCCTGTTGTGAGGGGCTGTCCTAAGTACTGCAAAAAAACTTAGCGTTTGTGCCCGTATGCACTAGATGACAGTAGCAATCCTTCTCCATT
>NW_008391140.1:0-230 GCF_000622305.1 Nannospalax galili
GAAGGACAGCGTTGGCAAGGTGCAATCTCATACAACAAAGACAAAAGGAGGAGCTCGTGTTTGGGGGCAGCCACAGAACATCTTCAGGCAGGCTAATTACCCACTAAGGAAACTTAAGCTTGATTGTCACTAATGAATGGTTGGCTTACCTCATGTTACTGCAATGGGTTAAGAGTCAATGGCCTCTTTGTTCTCATCAGCAATGCTGAGCTCTGATGAGTGTGTGGCAC
>NW_008391141.1:0-230 GCF_000622305.1 Nannospalax galili
TTGTAACATTATGATGGGACCATGGAACATTGTGATGTCACATTGGGGGTTTGTGTGGGGACAGTGAACACCGTGTATGCACTTTGATCATGGTGACAACACAACGGAAAATGGTAATGACAAAATTGGGCATAGTGATGTCACAATGAGCATTGTCATGTCTCAATGGAACATGGTGAAATCATACTGTAACACTGTGATGGCAACATGGAGTATTGTGTTGTCACATT
>NW_008391142.1:0-230 GCF_000622305.1 Nannospalax galili
GTGATGAACTTGGCTAACAGTCTAACACTCAAATTTTTGTAAGTGCATACTTTGGAGGCCCTGAAGAATGTTTTATTTATCTTTAACTAAATGATTTATTAAAATTTGTCTCAGAGGTGACTGCACCAAGTCAATTTTCTCAAATACCCAGTAGGTATTTTCAAGTTTATACTAGAAGCTTTTTTATCTTTGAAAATTTTTATGTATTATGCTTGTATTTATTTATTCTA
>NW_008391143.1:0-230 GCF_000622305.1 Nannospalax galili
ACTACAGTGCTCAATTTGATATCACAATCCTGAATGTCCCTTCACAAGGCCACTAATGTGTCATCACACTGCTCAGTGGCAAATATGATGCCTCAATGTTCCATCACAATCTTCCAATTTGGTATTGGAATGTTTCATGTGCGATCACAATGTTCCAATATGCCATTAGTATGGCTCAATATTCCATTATATAGCTCCAACGGGCCATCAAAATGTTACAATATGACTTC
>NW_008391144.1:0-230 GCF_000622305.1 Nannospalax galili
GCAGGTGATTCCTGAAGAAACATCCTCTAAAATGACCTGTGCCATGCATTCAGGAGAAGGAGTCTTATTCCCTTACCAGCCAACCCAAGGTCACTGAAGTACATGAACCCAGCAGGTGTTACGGAAATGCTAAGTGGCACAGAAGCCCTTTCACCCACCTATTTATACCTATGGCTGCCTACACAGGCCTTGGGTGCCTTTCATTTCTTTTAGCTTATACATCTGTTGTG
>NW_008391145.1:0-230 GCF_000622305.1 Nannospalax galili
CATGCAGGCAATACACTCATACATATAAAATAAAAATAATAAATTAAAAAATATACATATATGTATCTATGTTCTTCTGAAGTATGATGTATTTCTAGAACCTTGGAAAGGAAACAAGTCTTTTTTAAAGTATGTAATGTATTTCTTAAGTTGTATATGTAAGAAAGAATTGGCCAAATTTATAGCTTATTCTATTCATGTTATGGGCAGTTTAAAAATAATTTCAAGGG
>NW_008391146.1:0-230 GCF_000622305.1 Nannospalax galili
TTTTTAAAAAAATTTTTTTAATTTATATTTTTATTTTATGTGTTTGATTGTGATTTCTTTCAGGACACTTCTGGTGTTAGTGGTACCCATAAAAGAGAACTACATAATGCTGATCTCACAGGAGATGAGACCTCACGACTTTTTGTAAAGAAAACAATAGTAGTGGGTAATGTGTCCAAGTGAGTACCAGTTGAAATGTCTGGTTTCCATTATTCACTGTCATTAGCACT
>NW_008391147.1:0-230 GCF_000622305.1 Nannospalax galili
ACACACACACACACACACCCCACACACCACAGCACAGCATACACACACCACACACATACCACAGCATAGCACAGCATGCATCATACCACACACACACACACCATAAATACACATACAGCACATATACCACAGCACAGCATGCACACACACCCACACACACCCACACAGACCACACATACACCACACACCACACACACAGACATACACACAGTATGCACACACACACACAC
>NW_008391148.1:0-230 GCF_000622305.1 Nannospalax galili
GCAGCTGCTTACCACATGGCTGTTTTGAGATGCAGGATGCTGGCATCACTTCCCACTCAGCATGAAAATCTTCTTCCTTGAACGTTCTCACATTCATCTGAGCCAAAATAACAGCACTTCCATGGAAACTTAACCAGGTTTTAATGCTCCTTTAGAACTGGAGTCTGAGGTCAAGCTTGGCCCATTCTGGGGAAATAAGTCAAACAATCTTTATTCTGTTAATTCTCTTG
>NW_008391149.1:0-230 GCF_000622305.1 Nannospalax galili
TGATTGTAATATCTTCTTGATTTATTGTTCCTTTGATCAGAATGAAGGGGCTCTCTTTATCTCTTCTGATTAGTTTTAGTTTAAAGCCTGTTTTGTCAGATGCTAGAATTGCTATGCCTGCTTTTTTATTAGTACCTTTTTTTGGCATATGTTTTTCTCTTTCACTTTAAAATAGTGTCTGTCCTTGAAAGTGAGATGTGTTTCTTGTAGACAACAAAAAGTTGGGTTTT
>NW_008391150.1:0-230 GCF_000622305.1 Nannospalax galili
CAAAGTTGAGTAATTCCTTCTTCACTACTCAGTCTATTCAGGGTCTACTTATATCCACACAGTCAGAAAAATGTTGAAGAATTGGCCTAAAATTGTGGACATCAAAAGGATCAGCTAAATAACAGGAAGGTGGGTAGATAATTGACTAAATCCATGAAAATGGAAAGAAAAATTAGGAATATCTTTTGCTCATTGAGCAAAAAAATTATGAATGTGTTTTGCTCATTGAG
>NW_008391151.1:0-230 GCF_000622305.1 Nannospalax galili
TAACAATGGCTACATGTAACAATCTAATATCCCACATTATATTAAATGGGTAGAAACTAAGCAGTTCCTATAAATTTGGCATAACAAAAGGGTGGTCATTTTCTCCATGTATTCCAATCATGGTGAAAATCTTAACTGGAGCAGTAAGATGAGAAAGATACTAATGTAATGAAAAGTCTAAAGGAAGAAGGTGAAATACCCCTATTTGGAGAAAATGTGATTCTATAATT
>NW_008391152.1:0-230 GCF_000622305.1 Nannospalax galili
AAATTCCTGGTGGTAGTGGTAGGACACATCTTCAGTCCCAGCACCCAAGGGGCAGAGGCAGGAGGATCTCTGTGATTTCAAGACCACCCTGACCTCTATAACAATTTCCAGGTCAGCTGGGGCTACAGGGAGATTCTGACTCTAAAACCAAATCAACAAACAGCCCCCCTCAAAAAAACAAAGTCTATGTTTTCACATTTGGCATTAGTTGACGCTTGAATTTGAAGTGT
>NW_008391153.1:0-230 GCF_000622305.1 Nannospalax galili
AAAAAAGGCGCCCGCTTCCTCCCCCTCCCGGTTCCTCCTCCTCTCCCTCTCTCCCCTTCCCCCCTTTCTCTTCCTCCCCCTTTCTTCCCCGACTCTCCTCTCTTCCTCTCCGTCCTTCCTCTCCCTCATCATCCTCCCCCTTTTCCTTTCCCCTTCCTCTTTCTCCTCCTCCTCCTTTTTTCCTTCCGGCAACAGTGCCCTGAGCCATAATTACCAGTTTTTTGGAAGTA
>NW_008391154.1:0-230 GCF_000622305.1 Nannospalax galili
CTTAGTTTATCAAAGTTAACGACTTTGGGGGTTAAGGCCTTCTGAAGGCCTACCAGTAGACAGGTGACCATGTGGTCCCTTGAAGCCCTGTCTGGAAAGGGGTCCTCCCGTCCCTCTGGTGGAGGCTGATAATTCCAGCCAGGGTCCTGTTGGGGAACAGCTACAGTCCTCATGGGTCGGGTCTGGTCAGTCAAATGGACTTCATTAGTGTACTCTTGAGCAGCTGTCCA
>NW_008391155.1:0-230 GCF_000622305.1 Nannospalax galili
ATGTCAGGTGTCTTACAACCTTCTGTAACTCCAGTTCCAGGGGGTCCAATGCCTTTTTCTGGATTCTGTGCATACTGTACTTACCACACATGGTACATGTGAGTGTGTGTATACACACAAACACACATATCATTAAAATATAAATTTTAACAATCACTATTCATTATGTATTTCATATGGCTCATAGGTAAAATATGAAAAAGAAATGCCTAGCATATAGTAAGCACTTA
>NW_008391156.1:0-230 GCF_000622305.1 Nannospalax galili
ACTGTGATGGCACAATGGAATATTGGGAAGTCATATTGTAACATAGTGATGCATATTGTAGAAATATAATGGCATACGGGTCTATAGTGTTGGAATATTGGAGCACTGTCATGTCACCATGGAGCATTGTGATGTCAAATTGTAGTATTGTGATGTCACACTGTCGCATTGTGATATCATTTGGGGGATTGTGAGGGGACATTGAGCACCGTGTTTGCATATTGAGCATG
>NW_008391157.1:0-230 GCF_000622305.1 Nannospalax galili
ATGTGCCATTATATTTCTTGAATGTCCCATCTCAATGTTACAATATGACTTTAAAATGTTCCTTTGTGCCACCACAATGCTCATTGTGCAATCACAATGCCTCATTTTGTCATAAAATCATCCATTGTGTCTTCATCCTGCTCAATATACCAAAACGGTGCTCAATGTCCCCTCTTCATCTCCAATGTGTCACCACAATTCTCTTTGTGGCATTACAATGCTGAATGTCC
>NW_008391158.1:0-230 GCF_000622305.1 Nannospalax galili
ATGGACCTTCAAAGCTATGCTAAGAGGAATGGCTCTTAGTTTAAGAGCAAGTGGTGTGACAGCCAAATCCTTTTGAAAGGTACTTTGTGGTTCTATTCAACTCCCTGTTTTCTCTTGCCTCATCTGCCACTCATCCCCTCTTCATTATATTAGAATACTAGATCCTTACTGTGCCACAGACCTGACAGGCATCCTGTCCTTAGGGCTCTTCCATTAGCTTTTTAGGGTGG
>NW_008391159.1:0-230 GCF_000622305.1 Nannospalax galili
TGAGAAAATTATCTATGAGGAAATGATTAAAAGATGAACAGTTTTTCAGTCTCCTTGTAGGACAGGAACTGAGACAATGGTAGCTTGGCAGTATGTTAACAAGGGCTGCTTAGTTACATACATCTTCCCATGATATAATGTGCTCTTTATTTGAACCTAACGTTGAACTCATCACTGGTCCTTTTTTGTTCCTCATTCCAACTTGCTGATTAAATATCTCAGCTTTTTCT
>NW_008391160.1:0-230 GCF_000622305.1 Nannospalax galili
GTGACATGACCATGCGCACTTCAGAGGGGGGAGGTGACACGAATATCTGCACGTCAGAGAGGCCAGGTGACACGACCATGTGCGCGAGTATGTGGGCTGGTGACACGACCATGTGCACATCAGAGAAGGCCAGTGACACGACCATGTGTACGTCAGAGAGGACAGGTGACACGAGTATCTGCACATCAGAGAGGGCAGGTGACACGACCATCTGCACGTCAGAAGGGGCA
>NW_008391161.1:0-230 GCF_000622305.1 Nannospalax galili
CTACCTAATTAACAATGACTGTGTGTCTATAGAGAAAAAAGTGTCAGTGTAATAACTATGGGACTTTTGTTATGCTTGATGAAAATGCACATGGAATCATTAATAGTTAATAAGTGATCTCAGCTGGGAGGTGGCTAGCACACATCCTGCTTTATATCAAATAAGAAGAGTAAATTTTCTGATTTATTCTTTGAGTCCAGCCCTCAGATCACTTGACATATATGAAGTAT
>NW_008391162.1:0-230 GCF_000622305.1 Nannospalax galili
CCAGCAATCTGTAGACCCTTAATCTCTACATTTTGGCCATTAGTGATCTTTTGTCCGTTGCATGAATAATCTTCATTAACGAGAATTGAGAAATTCATTAGTGTCCTTTTCTTATCCCTGTTGTATGTTCCATTTACCTTAGGTGTAGAGGTTGCACTGTAGATAAATCACTTAGGCCTGGCAATTCATAGACAATGTCTGTGTGTGACCAGTTGTGGTACTTGGTAATA
>NW_008391163.1:0-230 GCF_000622305.1 Nannospalax galili
AAATAGATCTTTAAATACATGCACTGCATGTGCAATCTGTACACACCACACCCACACACGCCCCATTTATATAAACACCACACATGCATAGATATGCTCTCTATAAACTATACAAACACACATATACCATCTTCACACACCACACTGCATACAATTTATACATACATATACCACCTGGGCATGTACACCACACATGCCTATATATGCTATACATACCACACACATAACCC
>NW_008391164.1:0-230 GCF_000622305.1 Nannospalax galili
ATGGGGGAAGGGATCTAAATATGATCAAAATACATTATATGAAATTTTCAGAGTCAATAAAAATACCGTTTTAAAAAGATATTACATGGGGATGGGGATGTGACTCAGTGGTTATGAGTTCAATGGATGCTCTTGCAGAGAACCTGGATTTTGGTCTCAGTACTCACATAGCAACTAAAAACAAACTGTAACTCCATTTCTAAGATTTCTGATGCCCACTTCTGGCATCC
>NW_008391165.1:0-230 GCF_000622305.1 Nannospalax galili
CCATCCACCCATCCATCCATCATCCATCCATCCATCCATCCATCATCCATCCATCTACCTATCTATCCATCTATCCTTCATCCATCCATCTATCCATCATCCATCCATCCATCTATCCATCCACCCATCCATCCATCCACCTATCCGTCCATCTATCCATCACCCATCCATCATCCATCTATCCATCATCCACCCATCCTTCCATCCATACACCCATCCATCCACTCACC
>NW_008391166.1:0-230 GCF_000622305.1 Nannospalax galili
TAGACTGTCCTTGTATTTCAGGACCTTGACAGTTTTGAGATGTGAAGTTAAATGTTTTGTGGAATATCCCTCAGCTAGAACATATCTGATTTTTATCTCATGGCTGAGTTATAGGTCACATACATAAGATGTCATTCTGTCACACCATATCAGGATACATACACAAACATGCTTTCTTACCATAGACATTATTCTCCACCACCCAACCAAGTGCTTAGCAAAGTTATCCT
>NW_008391167.1:0-230 GCF_000622305.1 Nannospalax galili
GAAACGACCATGTGCACATCAGAGAGGGCAGGTGACACGACAATCTGCATGACAGCGAGAGGAGGTGACACGACGATCTGCATGTCAGAGGGGGCAAGTGAAATGACCATCTTTAACACAGGGAGGGCAGGTGACACGAACATGTGCATGTCAAAGTGGTTAGGTGACACAACCTTGTGAACGACTAGGAGGGCAGGTGACACGACCATGTGCACGTCAGAAGTGGCAGG
>NW_008391168.1:0-230 GCF_000622305.1 Nannospalax galili
TATTGCAAAGTTTCTTGTCTTACACATCTGGACAGTGATGCTGTCAGGCAGCAACATTTACCTGTTGTTGCTCCACGTATCCCAGATTTTCATACAGCATGGCAGTTTCTAAGTAGTGGAATTCTTTTACACAGCCTCAGAGCTTCAAAAGTGAATATCATCTGTATGCTATAGAGTCCGTATGCTGTAGATATGACACACTGCTACACATGCTTAACTCCGTTGATTCA
>NW_008391169.1:0-230 GCF_000622305.1 Nannospalax galili
CCCCCTACTATGCAGATTAATAAAATAAAGGCAGAGGTACTTAATCAGACCGAGAACAAAAGTCAAGCGTGCTCTGCCGCAGTTGGCTTGTAGCATGTACAGAGCCTGTTCCGGTGCAGGTCTCCCAACCCTGCAAGGGAAACCTTCCCTTTCACATGTGGAAAGCTGGAAAATAACTGTGGTGCAAATATTTAAAAAGGAGTTCCCTGGCTTGATACCAAACTCTTTCC
>NW_008391170.1:0-230 GCF_000622305.1 Nannospalax galili
TATCTGTCTTTTCCTCTGAGTCCTTGGACCTCACACAAGTCAAAGTGTCCCGCCTCTTCTCTCTCTCCAGCTCTGGAACTGGGTCTTCCAGGACCTCCCTGGCCTTTTCAGCCTCCCCGGCCTGGGGCACATCTTTAATTATGGAAAGTGGCCATACTCCCTCTCTGGGCACTCCATTTGGGGGTAAAAGTTTTTCTAGCCTCTGGATAACTTTTAACAAATCTTCACAT
>NW_008391171.1:0-230 GCF_000622305.1 Nannospalax galili
ACGACCATCTGCACATCAGAGGGAGCAGGTGGCATGACCATCTGCACATCACAGTGGCAGGTCACACCACCATGTGCACGTCAGAGGGCGCTGGTGACTCGACCATGTGCACATCAGTGCAGGCAGGTGACAGGACCATGTGCACGTCACAGGGCGCAGGAGACACGAATATCTACTCATCAGAGGGGGCAGGCAACACGACCATCTTTACGGCAGAGAGGGCAGGTGAC
>NW_008391172.1:0-230 GCF_000622305.1 Nannospalax galili
TCCTTACAGCCTGGCCTTCTCCCCCATGGACGCGGGCTGCCTGGCTATAGGTGTAGGGGACGGCATGATCCATCAAGAACAGCTACGATGTGAGGCACTTGCAGCAGGGTGTTAAGTCCAAGGTTACAGTGGTAAGGAAAGTTCTTTCTATCATACGAATTCTTTTTTGACATTGTTCGTTTATGTTTTCCAATTCTCTTGGAAAGCAAAAAGTGTTTAAAGGTATTTGT
>NW_008391173.1:0-230 GCF_000622305.1 Nannospalax galili
GTGTTTTTATAGTAGATGGAATCCCACTGAAATGGGCCAACAGCCCATGGAGAACTGATGATGCAGAGACCTGAAAGTTCAGCGCCTTGCCACAATAGGAGGAAGATCATCCCACACCTACCAACCCCTTCAAGGCTCAGGGAATTTTTGCAGAAGTTGACAGAAAGAATGTAAGAGCCAGGTGAAGGGGTGGAGTGTTACCTGGAAGTGTCCTCTGACCACTATGCCAG
>NW_008391174.1:0-230 GCF_000622305.1 Nannospalax galili
TGGCATAATCATTCAGTTGTCATTATCCTGTACGCTCATTTCTTCCCCTCCGCCCGAGATTAAAATTTTTGAAAACCTAAACGTCTGAGTTTATTGTTACATGTATCTGTGAAGTACAGAGATTCAAACTTGGTGAATTTAAGAGAATCATACAAAAAGGGAAATAAATCAAATTAGAAACTCATATTTGTCAGTGTTTTTACATGTGCACATACACACATTTATCTGAA
>NW_008391175.1:0-230 GCF_000622305.1 Nannospalax galili
TTTTTTTTAATTTAGGAAGAGTAAGTAGACCTGACTTGCAAAAATTGGTATTTGACATTTGTGTGTTCTTGCAAAGGGTGCATAGGACAATTCTGCAGCAATCACAAAGGTAAACTCTTTATAAACTTTGACTTCAAGTTTCCTCCCAGTATTCCTTCTAATCCTAGTCCCTGGAAATCCTTTCAAGTTTGATTTCCAGATGGTGTATACATATTTAATCCTGAAGCTTG
>NW_008391176.1:0-230 GCF_000622305.1 Nannospalax galili
GGGCATGTGACATGACCATCTCTATGGCAGAGAGGGCAGGTAACACGATCACGTGCATGTCAAAGATGCCAGGTGACACCACCATGTGCATGTCAAAGGGTGCAGGTGACGTGACCATGTGCACGTCAGAGAGACAGGTGAAACTACCATGTGCACATTAGAGAGTATAGGCGTGCACACGCTGGGTTCTCAGGGTCCCAGCGTGCACTCCTGGGCAGTGAAAGCTCCTC
>NW_008391177.1:0-230 GCF_000622305.1 Nannospalax galili
CAATGGAACACTGTGAAGTCATATTGTAAAATTGTGGTGGCACTGTAAAGCTTTGTAATGGCACATGAAGCGATAGTGTTGGGACAGTCAAGCATTGTGATGTCCCATTGCAGGAGGGTGATGTCACATTGGAGCATTGTGACGTCACAATTGACCATTGTGATATCACACTGGAGCACTGTGATTTCCAAATGGAACTTTGAGAATCATAATGTCACATTGTGATCGCA
>NW_008391178.1:0-230 GCF_000622305.1 Nannospalax galili
CCAGCTTTGTTTGCTTATTTTTTGAGATGGGATCTAACCATGCTGTCCTGGCTGTCCTTAAATTCATAAATCCTAGGGCCTGGAGACATGATTCAGGGATTAAGAACACTGCTATTGAAGAGAATCTAGGTTTGGTTCCCAGCACCCACATGAGGGCGAACAACTGTCTTTAACTCCAATTCCAGGGGATCTGACGCCCTCTTCTGACCTCTGAGGACACTACACGACAT
>NW_008391179.1:0-230 GCF_000622305.1 Nannospalax galili
TCAAAAAGACCAAAAAAAAAAAAAAAACCCAAATAGAGGGGCTGGAGAGATTGCTCTGTGGTTAAAAGCACTGGCTGCTCTTATAGAGGACATGGGTTCAGTTCCTGGCACCCACCTCAGGTGGATCACATGCACCTGTAACTCCAGTTCCAGGGACTCTGACGCCCTCTTCAGGACTCTGAAGGCACTGCATGCACATCTCTCTCTCTCTCTCTCTCTCTCTCTCTCTC
>NW_008391180.1:0-230 GCF_000622305.1 Nannospalax galili
GGTGGGTGAGACCTGCTCTGGCCTATCCCTCAGCTCAGAATCTGCAAAACTCACCATGCAATCTGGGTGGGCAGCGCACCAGTCTAGGCTTCCAGGACATGAGGACAGAGCATCTTTCAGATGAGCACCACTTGTCCTGGGCTGGGCTCTGTGTTCAGTGCTCAGAAACAGAGCAATTTGCTGAAGTGCTGTCAGGCTTGTTACTGTTCTGGACCTGGGTGTCATCCTCT
>NW_008391181.1:0-230 GCF_000622305.1 Nannospalax galili
TGCCTCTGCCTCTGAGTGCTGGGATTAAAGGTGTGTGCCACCACACCCAGCGACTCCCATTTTCTTAACCCCATTAAGCATCCAGGAAGGTGAAAAACCAAAAAGGAAGGAAAATTAGAAGAGGATTGGGATGTGTGACTTGATACCTGTGGCACACAAAATTTCCGAGGTGCAGTGACCCCTGAGGACTCAGTGGTACCAGGAAGTTTTGAGGGTGCTGTCATGATAGT
>NW_008391182.1:0-230 GCF_000622305.1 Nannospalax galili
TTTTCCAGCTGTTTACAGAGACAGCTGCTTCTAGCTTCATATTAATTCTCCAAGTTTGTGGGTCTCATTCTGAAATTAACTGACCTCCTACAGTTTTCTAACAGGTTCTCATGATTTTGAGCCCTGAACCTGCTGAAATCTCAGCATCCCACTGCCCAAACAAGCCATGCTTATCTCCATTTTCCCTGATGTGGGTCTGTGATCCAACATTGCCAACTTGTTTCTGTAGA
>NW_008391183.1:0-230 GCF_000622305.1 Nannospalax galili
AATGATCCAATCTGACATCACAATGCTCCAATGTGCCAACACTATCGCCCACATACCATTATATTGCTCCAATGTGCCATCACAATGTTATAATATGAATTCTAAATGTTCAGTTGTGATAAAGAAGTGCTCCAATGTGACATCACAGTGCTCTACTGTACCAGCACTAATGCCCCAAATGCCATTATAAAACTCCAGTGTGACTTCACAATGTTACAATGTGACTTCAT
>NW_008391184.1:0-230 GCF_000622305.1 Nannospalax galili
TCACTATCATCACATACACTATCATTACACCATCATGGCTATCACCATCACCACCATAATTATCATCATCATGAGTACCACCATTATCATCATGGTTATCATCACTATAATCACCATCGTTAGTACCACCATCATCATCACCATCGCCATCGTCATCATTATCACCACCATCACCTTTGAGATCATGGTCATGATCGTCATCACTATCATCACCACTATTATCATCAACA
>NW_008391185.1:0-230 GCF_000622305.1 Nannospalax galili
TTCTTCTTACCAGGAGAATATGGCTTCTATTGCATTGATCTTGTTTCTTGCCATAAACTGGTGAGAACTTTGGATAATGGGCTGCAGATTCAGCTTCTGCCTTTTCAACCACTGATACTCACGGTAGTGGCAAAGGTACCTGAAGAGGAGCACAAGGGTTTACTGATGGCATCTAGCAGTGCTGCCTAAAGTTAATTCTAAAGCTAATTTTAATATTATTTAGTCAGTAG
>NW_008391186.1:0-230 GCF_000622305.1 Nannospalax galili
ACTTGGAAGCATGGAGGAAATGTTTCCTCTGAGTTGACCCTCCTGTTTGTATACTGGACACTGGTTCAAGTCTGTCTCATGGGGTCTCCAAGGCCTCCCTGAACAAGAGGACAGGTGAATCACCACAGTAACAGGGCATTTTGAGAGATGTTCCATAGTCCCCTGGAACTTAGTCAATCTTGAAGGGCAAGTGGCAAAAACTGTCCTTTAAGTCCCTCTGACCAGATTAA
>NW_008391187.1:0-230 GCF_000622305.1 Nannospalax galili
ATCCAAACCCTAACACTAACAACAAATATGCACCCTAAACCCAAACCTTAACACTAACTCTTGCCATAAACCTAAGGATTACTGTGAAACTAAGCCTAAACCTACATATAAACCCAGACAAAAACCGACCCCTAAATCTAATCCTAATCCCAAACTTCAATATATAACCTAGACTCAACCCTAACCCTAGTCCTATCCAGAAAACTAGCACAAAACCCAACCCTAATCAT
>NW_008391188.1:0-230 GCF_000622305.1 Nannospalax galili
CACCTCTGGTTCTTACAATTTTTCTACTCCCTTTTTAAGAACGATCCCTGATCTAGGGAGGAGAGAGTATGATGTAAGTGTAAGTGTCCCATACACAACTGAGAGCACTGTGCAGTCTCATTCTCTGCATGTTGTCCAGTTGTGGGTTTCTGTATTAATTACCATCTTCTGCCAGAAGTTTCCCTGATGAGAGTTTAGACATGCACTAAACTGTAGGTATAACAATAAGT
>NW_008391189.1:0-230 GCF_000622305.1 Nannospalax galili
AATGTCTGTGGAGATCAGAAGAGGGCATGGAATCCCCTGTAACTGAAGCTTCAGATGGTTGTTAGCCACCAAGTGGGTTCTGGGAACTGAACCCAGGTCCTCTGCCAGCATAGCCAGTGCTTAACCACTGAGTCATCTTCCCAGCCCAACCACCTACACTTTTTTTTTACATTTGTTTTATTGAGTTTTTGTGTATTTCATACAGAACATCTCAATCAATCTTAATCATC
>NW_008391190.1:0-230 GCF_000622305.1 Nannospalax galili
TAGACAGAAGGGGACCTTCCTCAGCCCTGGAGAACAGTGGGGGCAGGCTTGGTGTCAGGTCCTTCACCGTCTGGGCCTTCCTCCCTTTCATCATCCTTTACATTGGGAAGGAATCTTGTTCCATGTCAGCCCTGACTGATTACACATGCAACCCAGTGCTGAGTGTGCTTGGAGCCAGGCTAAGCACTTGAAAGCACACCAACACCCTCCTATCTTACCAGTAAGAAAAC
>NW_008391191.1:0-230 GCF_000622305.1 Nannospalax galili
TGTTTCTGAGCATGTGTTCAACCCCAGCACTGCTGGACAGACTCTTGTTTGAAAGTTCTAATTGCTCAAAGCTCTCATTCTATCTAACATCATCCCCTTCTACTTTCTCCTTCCCACATGCACGAAGGGCCTGATGCTTCCTACTCCATCTCCATAGGGCCTTTGTTTTCTGGATGATGTCTTTTTTCCTTTGTTTGGCTTTGATGTGCATTAAAAATAAGTTTTTTTTT
>NW_008391192.1:0-230 GCF_000622305.1 Nannospalax galili
AGCTCCATACCAATCTCGACATCCCTCCTGAATCAAGTTCTTTTTAACATCTCTGGTGTATGCAGTCTTATCTGGCTCAGTGAACTGGGCATCATGGATTGTTTTCCTCACACCTAGTTCCCCTAGTAGTGCCTGTCCCTCCTCTTTGTCCTCCAGGAGCTTGGGTCCATGGGGACTGCCACTGGTGATGATCAAATATCCCTATTGGCTCTATCAAGTACAACAGTACA
>NW_008391193.1:0-230 GCF_000622305.1 Nannospalax galili
GCTTCGGAATCTAAATGCTCACTTCCTGCAGAAAGAACAGCACTTCTAACAATGTATTTACAACAGTGAAAATGAATGAACAGAAGTATTTTGCATTTAACAACTTTCCTATTGACCTGTATGTAAAAGGAACTTGCTTTAATATCAGTCAGGTAGCTTAAAAAAATGTGTGTCCCGTTTGTATCTAAGTGCATGCTTTCCTGTAGAAAACACAGAACTTCTTGCAATGT
>NW_008391194.1:0-230 GCF_000622305.1 Nannospalax galili
ACACACACACACACATACATGTATGTAATGGAAGAATGTTAAACATACAACACTTTCAAATACTTGACCATATACAACAATTAAAAAGAAGTGTTTCTACTGTTAAAGGAAAAAAATATTTATTTAGAATAATTGTGGGAGACTGGGCATGGTGGCGCAGGTCTTTAAGGCCAGCGCTTGGGACTCAGAGGCAGGTGGAGGTCTGTGAGTTCGAGGCCAGCCTGGTCTAC
>NW_008391195.1:0-230 GCF_000622305.1 Nannospalax galili
CAGGCAATATGCTCATACACATAAAATAAAAATAATAAATAAAATATGTTTTTAAAAAACCAAAGCACAACTAAGGCAGATCATTCTCTGGACAATACAAACTATAAAATAAAGAAAAATGTCTGGAAATTACAGCTGTGAAAACCCTTGGTGAGGATTTGAAGAGAATGTGGCACTTTTCATCCCCTCGGGAAACTGATGGTGGGACTACAGAAAAATAACTGAAACCT
>NW_008391196.1:0-230 GCF_000622305.1 Nannospalax galili
ATGGTCATGTCACCTGCCCCCTCTGACGTGCAGATGGTTGAGTTAACAGACCCTCTGACGTGCACATGGTCATTTCAACTGACCCCTCTGGCGTGTACATGGTCGTGTCAACTGCCCCCTCTGATGTGCACATGGTCTAGTCACCTGCACACTCTGACGTGCACATGGTCGTTTCACCAGCACTCTCTTACGTGCACATGGTCTTGTCACCTGCCCCCTTTGACGTACAC
>NW_008391197.1:0-230 GCF_000622305.1 Nannospalax galili
CAGCTAAATAAGGACCCAATAAGACAGCCCCTCACATAAAACATTCTCTCCTGTCTAGTCTCTCTTAAACAGTTTGGTTCACCAATCACCTCCAGGCACCAGCCTGGTGGGGTGAAAACTCATGGCAAAAGATACAACCAACAGCCTAAATCTAGATGCCCAGGTCTCATTGGAAAAATCCAAGCAATACAAAAAACTAAGACAGCCCTTTCAAAAAACTCCACTGATCC
>NW_008391198.1:0-230 GCF_000622305.1 Nannospalax galili
GACCAGCTCATGGGAGAAATGGAATGGAACCAAATTATTCTAGTTTTGTTGGGATTTCTTGGCTCTAATTTTGGCTCTTCTGGAAAACATAGCCAGAGTTTTATTACTCTGCTTTATTATTTCTTAGTGACATGGATGTGAATTAATATAGACTTAGGAGAGTGGGAAAAGTCTGCTTTACAAGTGCAGGTCACTCAGACAGACAGAATCTAATTCATTTCAGTTAGAAA
>NW_008391199.1:0-230 GCF_000622305.1 Nannospalax galili
ATGATTACACAGAGATGTCATGCATACTTTTCCAGTTCAACCAGCATGAGCTGAAAGGCCCATGGGTTACAATGTATCAACAGGGGGAGGGAGATTTCTGTAGTGCTCAAAAGCCCGAGATTCCCAGAAACTAGGGCATCCTCAGTAGAAGAAGACTGTGCAGGTCCTTCGTGGTAACGCATTTCTCAACAATGTATCCTCTTATCTACACTTACAACATCCCATTCCAC
>NW_008391200.1:0-230 GCF_000622305.1 Nannospalax galili
GGGGAACTGAGGCCTCCCATTCCAGCTCTGTGTTGATTTCAGATCAGAGCTTGGACCTTCACATACAAGAATATGAATTCACTGTAAATAGCTTCTTTCACTTAACATGATGGCTTTCGATTGTAACCATATTCCTACAAAAACAATTTCATTCTTTATGTGTGAATAAAACTTCAGTATATACATAAGCTACATTTTCTTACCCCCCTCATCTATGTACACATACCTAG
>NW_008391201.1:0-230 GCF_000622305.1 Nannospalax galili
TGGCCTGGAACTCACTGTGTAGCTCAGGCTGGCCTCACTCTTATTGTGTGGACCAGGGTGGCCTCAGTCTCACAGAGATCTACCTGCCTCTGCCTACCGAGTACTGGAATTAAAGGAGTGTGCCACCACGCTCAGCCCTTGTTTTGGGTTTTGGCAACAGGACAGGGTATTACTGTGTGATTCTGGCTGACCTGGAACTCACTATGTAGACCAGGCTGGCCTTGAACTCA
>NW_008391202.1:0-230 GCF_000622305.1 Nannospalax galili
CACTGGTGTCTGACAGGTCAGCATGGTGTGCTCCAAACTTAGGAATGGATCTGAAATGTATACTAAATTTAAAAGTAGGATAAGGAAATCTAAAGTGACGACCTTCCATATCACAATAACACCCCTAAGAATCAGAGAAGGTAGACTAGTAAGAAAGGCATTACTTTAAACAGGAGCATAGTCATGACAGAGGGCTGAGGCCAAAGGTCAGTGTAGAGGGCTTGCCTGGC
>NW_008391203.1:0-230 GCF_000622305.1 Nannospalax galili
CATTTTTTAATTTTTGAGAATCTTACCTACTGGTTTCCTCAATGGTCACACTAATTTTCATTTCCACTAACAGTGCCCAAAAGTTTTCATTTCTTCAACCAGTCATTGCTATCTTCAGTCTTTTGGGTAATAGCTATTCTGACAAGTCAATAATCTTACCTGTTCTTTTCATATTACATGTGATTCTAAATCTTCCTGAGGTCTGTTGTACTGTTTCTCTTCCAATTATG
>NW_008391204.1:0-226 GCF_000622305.1 Nannospalax galili
ACACACACACACACACACACACACACACACACACACACACAGTGTTAAAAATGAGGAGAGATCCATTCTGAGAATTGCTGAGGCCAGACGTGGTGGTGCATGCCTTTAGTGCCAGCATTCAGGATCAGAGGCAGGTGGATCTGTGTGAGTTTGAGACCAACCTAGTCTACATAGTTCCAAGCCAGGCAAGGCTACATAGTGAGGAGGGAGGGAGGGAGGGAGAGGG
>NW_008391205.1:0-230 GCF_000622305.1 Nannospalax galili
GCCATCAGCTACAGCCAGCATCAGAGAAGTCTGCACACCTGCCGTCTCCAGCGGCTAGCCAGCGGGACCAGAACCACGTTGGGAGAGTGCGCGCACACCTAACCTGGGGCCACATCCAGAGTGAGTGCGCACGGGAGCCCAGGCGCGCTCCCCACATCTCTTGCGGCCAGACTCACGCTGGGACTAGCCAGGTGTGGCAGAGACCCCAGGGTGCCCGCACACACCACGCC
>NW_008391206.1:0-230 GCF_000622305.1 Nannospalax galili
CCACTGTGACTCAACACATCATTTTGTCTTGTTTGGAGGTAGCACAGGGTTAAGTTTATAGACTGCGGTGTCAAACTTCATCACGGAATCCCAGAGCACGGCCCTTGCCACCCCTCCTGGAACAGTGCTCGGGCCCAGCCTCACCGCGGCCTCGGGGGAGTCCTCCTCCATCCTGCAGGCGCACGTCCGCTGTGTCAGTTCAGGCCTCAGGGAACATCTGCAATCCAGAG
>NW_008391207.1:0-230 GCF_000622305.1 Nannospalax galili
CTCTGGGGCTGATAGACTCAAGCCCACAGAGGTAATTTTGCCTAGTGGGAGATATCCCCAGGAGCCACAAAACTCCATGGGGAGAGAGCAGCAAGCCAGTCCTTGAAGCCACAGTGGGACGCAGATCGCAACATCCAACAATAAAGGACAAGACTCAGGCTGAGACAGGGCCGCTGTGTCCACTGTGGTGGAATGTACCAGAGGACCCTGGTTTCTTACTTCATTCCTTC
>NW_008391208.1:0-230 GCF_000622305.1 Nannospalax galili
TACTGACCTACCAGTGACTGGGTAGGCCATAGGACAGGGATGAGCCTACTACTATTATTTTGCTAAATAGACAAAATAATACAATGCCTAATTATTCATGGTCCTTAAAAATTGTACTGGCAACAGCTAGAAACCTGGTGTGTCGTACACAATAAATTTTCCCAGTAGATTTGTGTCCTATGACTTTCAAACATGGAATCCCCTCACAATACACTGAGATTAATGGTTGT
>NW_008391209.1:0-230 GCF_000622305.1 Nannospalax galili
CCCCCCTCAGATGGAGACCCCAAATATCTGTTATACCCCACAGATCCTGGTGCACATGAGCTAAGCATAAAAACTTAGTATTTGCTGTGGTTTTCTGTCTTGAGATTAATCTTGAGCCCAAGCCCCTTCAGGAATTGATGTTCTCTCTCCAAGAGATTGGTGCCACCCTGGGCAGAAGACAGGTGAGGCAGTCCTGGGTCAGTCAGCAGTGAAGCAGCTTCAACTCAAGC
>NW_008391210.1:0-230 GCF_000622305.1 Nannospalax galili
TGGACGTGTCACCTGACCCCTGTGATGGGCAGAAGGTCGTGTCACCTGCTCCTCTGATGTGCACAAGGTCGTGTCACCTTTCCCCTCTGAAGTGCAGATGATCGTATCACCTGCCCTCTCTTACGTGCTCATGGTCGTGTCACCGGACCGCTTAGACTTGCACATTGTCGTGTCACCTGACCTCTTTGACGTGCACATGGTCGTCTCCCCTGCCGTCTCTGCCATAAAGA
>NW_008391211.1:0-230 GCF_000622305.1 Nannospalax galili
CAATGTCTTTATCTGACTCATTTTCTGTCTTCATAATCACCCTATGTAGAATCTGACTTCCCAGCACATTCTACTGTGACTTATGTTCTTCAGAGACTAACGAACACCCTGCTCTCATCATGTGCTGATTCACAGTAGAGTATTGCTTAGTGAAGATACCTAAGCATAGAGTAATAAAATGTTTTGACAGTTTATGAATCATACAGAAATTATTATATTTTAAATTTTTC
>NW_008391212.1:0-230 GCF_000622305.1 Nannospalax galili
TGATTGTCAAACACCATCCAAGACCTGTCAGTTATGGGAAAAGACACACTTTAATGGGCTGGTCATCAGATTTGTTTGGTTCCTACCATGACACTCATAGTCCATACTTAGGACTGACAGGAAGAAACGAGGAGTTCAGATGGATTCAAGGCAGTTAACCAATATATGGAAGGAATAGCAGTGGCTAGGCATTAAGGCCAGAAATGTTCCCCTGTGTTACAGCAGAGCAC
>NW_008391213.1:0-230 GCF_000622305.1 Nannospalax galili
GTTTAGCAATAGTGTTAGGCTTAGGGATAGGGTTCGGCTTAGGATTAGAGTCAGGGGTTACGGTTATGGTTAGGGTTAGGGTTAGCATTAGGGTTAAGGTTACTGTTAAGTTTAGGGTTAGGGTTAGGGTTAGGTTTAAATTTAGGATTAGCGTTTGGGGTTAGGGATTAGGGTTATGGTTCAGAGTAAGGTTAGGTCTATGGCTAGGTCTAGGGTTAAGGTTAAATGTT
>NW_008391214.1:0-230 GCF_000622305.1 Nannospalax galili
GATTTTTTATTTTTATTTTCTTCCTCTTTTTGAGACAGGGTCTCTGTAACTACAGCTTGCCTGGATTTTCTATGGAGAACAGGCTGGCCTCAAACTCACTGAGATCCGCATGCCTCTAGGCTCCCAGTAGAGGGGCTTTTTCGGAATCACCGTTTTCAAAACATTGTTTAAAGATCATGTAAATAGGACATTTCCTAACTTTTTAAACATACAAGCCAGATCACTAGGAA
>NW_008391215.1:0-230 GCF_000622305.1 Nannospalax galili
GCAAAAGACTCAACCCTCTGATGGAGGAGACGAGTGAGTTCAATTCTTTAGTAGTGCTTTTTAATAGTCTCAAAACTATAGTAACAAACTTGGTGTTTGTGCCAGAACACATGAAGGAATTCGTTTCAGAAAGAAGAAAGCCCATTCTACAGGTTTACCTTTAAAGTTAATCAGTAGGGTACAAAGAGTATATTAGTCTCTTAAACCATCTATAGATTTTAACAATTTCC
>NW_008391216.1:0-230 GCF_000622305.1 Nannospalax galili
CTAACCAGTGCTTGCCACGCTGTCTAGTGAACAGTAGGTGCTCAACTGAGTCATTTAAACAAAATAGTCATGTGTCAGACATGGGTGAAATTCTATGGATGTGGGGTGTGGTGATATGTGCCTGTAACCCCAGCACTCAAGAAGCTGGAGCAGGAGGGTTGTAAGTGCAAGGCCAGTCTGAGCTGCAGAGTGAGGCCGCATCTCAAAAACAAAACAAAACGAAAACAAAA
>NW_008391217.1:0-230 GCF_000622305.1 Nannospalax galili
TGTGTGTGTGTGTGTGTGAGCCGAGACTGATGTCTGGAGTCTTCCTGAGTCACTTCAGCTTATTTACTGAGGCATCATCTTCTCAACTGAATCCAGCACTTGCCAATATGGCTGTTCTGGCTGGGGAGATTTCCCCCGAGGATCCCCGTCTCAGCTTCCGGAGAGCTGGGGTTTCAGGGGTCCCCTCGTGCCCACTGGGCATTTACATGTCTCTGGTCCTCACCCTTCCA
>NW_008391218.1:0-230 GCF_000622305.1 Nannospalax galili
GCTTATTTCAAGAGGTAGTACCACCTGTCTGTCATCTATCATCTACCTATCTATCTATCTACTATCTATCATCATCTATTTATCTATCAATTATCTATCTGTCATCTATTTATCTATCTATCATCTATCTAGTTATCAATTATCTATCAATCTATCTATCATCTATCTGTCTATCATCTATCTATCTGACATCTATCTGTATGTTTAGGAAATTTACAATGATATTTCTA
>NW_008391219.1:0-230 GCF_000622305.1 Nannospalax galili
CAATCAGTCTCAAATAGTTCTCAATCTAGTGCTGGCCTGCCACCTGTTTCTCATGTCCCCTTTGGGCCCTTGTTTAATTGAGCTGACATGGCTCCCACATTTGATACCACCACTGCCACAGGCTCATATGAGCAAGCCTCCAGTGGCCTAGATGTCTCCACCTACTTATGTTCATGAAACAGCCCTGGCTTTTACAATCTTTCCATCTCCTCTTCCACAATGGTCCCTGA
>NW_008391220.1:0-230 GCF_000622305.1 Nannospalax galili
TAAGTCAAGAGTTTTAGGATATTGTGAAAAGGAGGCAGATGGTCACTGTATTGCAGCTAATAATCTTCAAGGAGAAGAACATCATCTCAACCACCATTTCCTACCCTGTGCCCATAGATAATCAATATTCAATAACTATTAGATGAGTGACAGAAGGGATAGGTGACAAAATATCAGTTAAATATATTCAGACTTCCCAAGATGATTATTTGAAATATGGACAGATAGCT
>NW_008391221.1:0-230 GCF_000622305.1 Nannospalax galili
ATTTTTTATCTCTCCTCATACTCCTCCTGTGTAACCCTCACTACTCCCTCCTCTGCTTAATTACCTTCTTTTTCTCCATCCCCCCCTCAATAACACCTATACCCTACTATTCCCCTCTCTCAAACTCCTTCTTACCTGGCTCCTATGGTTACATTGAGATGTATATTCATACCTAGGTATTTGAAACTAAGATCCACAAATGAGGGAGAACACATGAGAGAGAGCTTATT
>NW_008391222.1:0-230 GCF_000622305.1 Nannospalax galili
AGACTAGGGAGATGCTCAGTGGGCAAGAGTGCTTGCTGCACAAGCATAAGGGCCTGAGTTCAAATGCTCAGCACCCGCTTATAAAAACTAGGTGAGACCCTATGCATACCTGTAATTCTAATACTGGGGCGGGGGAGGTGGAGACAGGAGGGTCACTGAGACTTGCTGGCTGTCAGCCGAGATCCAGCTTCAGTGAGAGACCCTGTCTCAAGGGAATATGTCCAGAATGA
>NW_008391223.1:0-230 GCF_000622305.1 Nannospalax galili
GACATTGTGAAGTCGTATTGAGACATTGTGTTGGCACATCGGAGGAATGTATTGGCACATGGGGCGATACTATTGGCACGTTGGAGCACAGTGATATGTTTTTGGAGAATTGGGGTGTCACAATGGAACATTGTGAAGTCATTTTGTGTTGTCATTTTGGAGCATTGTGAAGTCACAAAGGAATATTGTGCAGTCATATTGTAACATTGTGATGGCACATTGGAGCAATA
>NW_008391224.1:0-230 GCF_000622305.1 Nannospalax galili
GTTAATGGTTGCTGCGGGAGGGGGAGTCATGTTCCTAGAGATGGAGCCACTGGTAAGTTGGTCTTGCCTGAGCAACCCTCCATGCATGCCTGCGCAGGCAACCCATATTAAATGCAGTGGGCCACATAAGAAGAAAAGGCCTGAAGGGAGGGGAAGGAGAGGGGGTTCGGTGGGAAGGGGGAGTCAAAGGAGGACAATCAGGGGGAGTATGATCAAAGCGCATCTGATAT
>NW_008391225.1:0-230 GCF_000622305.1 Nannospalax galili
CATTATATATCTTAGAGTAGGTGATAAGGTCTTCGAGGAATGCTTAGTCCTATAGTGTCTCATAACCCAATAGAATCATACAGGTTCACAACACTTAACCACTTAACACTTAATTACACATTCAAAAAAGGATAACACAAATATCTGCTTAACATATATGTAGACATGCACAAGCCTACTCTTAACCAAATAGGACAAAAATGCTCATGTCAATTATAATCCACATTTCT
>NW_008391226.1:0-230 GCF_000622305.1 Nannospalax galili
CTCTAACTTCTAAACCCATCGTTTTCTACTTTTACTTCCTGATCTGGGGTAGGGGCACCCAATGTCTCCTGAGCTCAGCCCCCACCTTGCACCCCCAGGATTCAGGGTGGGAGTCAATGTAGAACAAGAAACATTATTATGAGAACAGCCAGCAGGCTCATTCAAAACAATTTAGAAAACAAAACACTTCTTGGCTTGAATGCATGGCGCATATATATATATATATATAT
>NW_008391227.1:0-230 GCF_000622305.1 Nannospalax galili
CCCCCCTCAAAGCTTGTCCTTAAAGATTTCCCCAAGTATAAATACAACTTTCGTGACATATTTGTCCTTTATAACCTGTACTTTGATATAATTGAGGTTCTATGTACTAAAATTATTAGTCTCAGGAAATTGGTGTGTGTCCAGAATGGTGGGATGTTATGGACTGTGTCACACGCAGCGTGTGGCCATCTTCATTTGAAAGAGACATTCCCTTCTTTTTCCTGAAAGTT
>NW_008391228.1:0-230 GCF_000622305.1 Nannospalax galili
AAGGAGAGGAGGAGTGTTAGAGAAGATCTTGTTTAGAAGATTCTCTTAGGTTTCAACACCAAAATGTTAGGAATAGAAGTCTCAGGTAGAAAAGAAACCAACCAACCTCAACAACCCAAATGGACATTTATTATTAGTCAAAGAGGGGTGGGAGCTGACCTTCTGGCATTGGCACAGCAGCCACACTGATCAAGGGGCACGGGAGTTAAAGTATGTGGAGATAGAGTTAT
>NW_008391229.1:0-230 GCF_000622305.1 Nannospalax galili
CATCTGCACGTCAGAGGGGGCAGGTGACACGACCATCTGCACGTCAAAGAGAGCAGGTGACACGACTACGTGCATGACTACTAGTGCAGGTGACATGACCACCTGCACGTCAGAGGGGCAGGTGACACAACCATCTGCACGTCAGAGGGGGGAAGGCACACCACCATCTGTACATCAGAGGGGGCAGGTGAGATGACCATGTGCACATCAGAGTGTCAGGCGACACGACC
>NW_008391230.1:0-230 GCF_000622305.1 Nannospalax galili
ACAAGCCCTTGGGAGAGCATACAGTTTTCATTTTGCTAAATGGCCATAGAGTAAACCTACCTCCTATGCATGTATTTTTATAAACTTTACCTTGCTGTCAACTTTGGTCAGGAGAAATATTTTCCTGTCTTCTTGAGGGTAGTGATTAATGCAGAGATTTTTTTAACTGCTCAAAGTGATGAAAAATATGTCTCAGTGTTCAGCAGTAGATAGGTCATTGATAACCTCCC
>NW_008391231.1:0-230 GCF_000622305.1 Nannospalax galili
ATCAGTTACAAATAGTTCTTCAGTTAAGCTTGGGGCTTGTACCCATTTCCCTAGTTCTATGCTGAGTTTTTGTCTAGTTTGAACTTGAATCTTGTGCCTACTGTCATCATTGCTATAAATTTATAGGAGTAGCTAACTGGCTGTTTGGAAACTGTTTCCTTGTGGTCATCATCCACCCTTACTGGATCTTACACTCTTTCTGCTACCTCTTCCACAGTGGTTTCTGAGCC
>NW_008391232.1:0-230 GCF_000622305.1 Nannospalax galili
AGGACAATCGGATATAGGTCTTCTACTTGACCTTGAGCTTCAGTCTCTTGCTGTTTGTCAATGTGTATACCATATTAGGTGGCCTATGAATGTCTGAGTATTCTGTTTCTCCTCCCATCCTGCCATGTGCACACTGGGATTACAGACATGTCCTACCATACCTAGCTTTATGTGGGTTCTGGGATTCAAATTTGGGTCCTCATTTTTTCAGCTCCAGTTCTGTGGGCCTA
>NW_008391233.1:0-230 GCF_000622305.1 Nannospalax galili
GTCATAGAACCAATACCTAAGGCTGACAAGGGAGCACTATAATTTAAATTTTAAAAAATTAGTATCATGTTTTGCTAGCTGCAAACTGCTTTTATGTAGCATATTATATACATATGTAGGTGTGAGTGTATGGGTACAGGTCTATGTATATAATTATTATATTAATCCTTAAGGTTTGCTCTGAATTGTTAATGATGTGGTTGTATTTTTTAATCTCCCGCTGCTGGAGA
>NW_008391234.1:0-230 GCF_000622305.1 Nannospalax galili
TTTTTTTTTTTTTTATTTTCATCTTCTTGAGATGGGGTCTTCCTATAGCCCCGGCTGGCCTGAACTTCGTTATGTAGACCAGGCTGGCCTTGAACTCACAGAGATTTTACCAGCCTGGTCTACATAGTGAGTTCCAGGCCAGGTTGGGGCTACAGGAGACTGTCTCCAAAAAAAAAAAAAAAAAGTTGTCTGTAGGTCTGGCAAGATGACTCAGTGGGTAAAGGTACTTG
>NW_008391235.1:0-230 GCF_000622305.1 Nannospalax galili
ATAAATAAATAAATAAATAATAAATAAATAAATGAATAAATAAATAAAAATAAGGATTAGGGAGGGGCTCCTGAGGTCCCACCCCTCCCTGAGGAGCTATTGGCAGTAATGCTTCCTGGGGGAAGGGTGAGTTTCTTCAGTGGTGTAGCTACTGGTAAACTGTTCATGTTCCATTAAATAACCTCCCACCCATGCAGTGCAAGTAGCTCTAATTGAACTCAGTAGGTCAC
>NW_008391236.1:0-230 GCF_000622305.1 Nannospalax galili
ATTATTTAATTAAGATGTCTCTCTGTTAATTCTCTGTCTTGTTGACCTATCCAATGTTGACAGTGGGGTATTGAAGAACGCTGCTTTTAATGAGCTGGGATTAATCTGGGTCTTAGTGTCTTGTAGTACAGTTGTTATGAAGTTTTGTGCATCAGAGGTTGGTGAATACATATTCATGGTTGTAATATCTTCTTGGTTTATTGTTCCTTAGATCAGAATGAAGTGGCCCT
>NW_008391237.1:0-230 GCF_000622305.1 Nannospalax galili
GTAGCCCCAGCTGGTCTGGAACTCACTATGTAAATCAGGCTGGCCTTGATCGCATAGAGATCTGCCTGCCTCTGTCTCCAGAGTGCTGGGATTAAAGGCATGTGCCACCACGCCCAACCATTTAGTATAATTTTAAGTACATATTTTCCATGAGAATTTTGAAAGCATTCTTGTTCTAACACTTTGTCTAGATTCCAGCACTGCCTTTAACAAATCTGACCACTGCCTTT
>NW_008391238.1:0-230 GCF_000622305.1 Nannospalax galili
TCTGCCTTTCCGTCACCGACCCACGGATCCCAGCTTTAGCTGCCCTCGTACATTCCGTGTGGTCCAGTAGCCAGTGGACCACTCATCTTGAGGAAAGTACACGAGTGAAATAATGGAGGGACTCGGCTGTGTAAACCTCAACAGCAGAGATTTTCAGCACTGAAGCGTCGAAGAGCGTCGGGCAGCCAGAGACGCAGACGCCTGTGGCCAGACCCGTGCCGTGATTCCCC
>NW_008391239.1:0-230 GCF_000622305.1 Nannospalax galili
GTTCAAGGCCAGCCTGGTCTATGTAGTGAGTTCTAGGCCAGCTGAGGCTACGAGGAGACCCTGTCTCAAAACAAACAAACAAAACAATAACAAAAACAAGGAGCAGCAATTTGGGGAGTGGAATGAACAAGATCAGGAGTTCAAGCTCAGCCTTGTCTACAAAGTAGAATCCAGGCCACACTGGGCTATAGGAGACTGTCTCAAAGAAAATTAATTAAAAAAACAAACAA
>NW_008391240.1:0-230 GCF_000622305.1 Nannospalax galili
GTGTACGTGTATATATGTATGTGTGTATGTGTGTGTATGTGTGTGTGTATGCGTGTGTATGTGTGTATGTGAGTGTGTGTGTATGTGTCTCTAAGTATATGTGTGTGTGTATGGGTGTGTATGTGTGTGTATGTGTGTGTATGTGGGTGTATGTGTGTATGTGTTTCTATATGTGTGTATATGTGTGTGTATATGTGTGTGTATGTGTGTGTATATATGTGTGTATGTGT
>NW_008391241.1:0-230 GCF_000622305.1 Nannospalax galili
TACCAAGTAATAAGGACGCATTTCACATGTTTTAGAACCGCAGGGAGGGCGGGAAAGAAATCAAAGGAAGCAACCCAGGAAATGCCAATCAGGAAAGGCGCCAACCCCGGCTACCGTTCGATGCTCTGGGGAGACGTCGCTGGAGGCAAATGTCTGAAAATCCAAGATAATTTCCGAGCGAGGAATTGCCACACAAGGTCTGGATCGCTGAGTTTGGGAGTTGATTGTAG
>NW_008391242.1:0-230 GCF_000622305.1 Nannospalax galili
AGAATGGGAAAAATATTTACCAGTATGTCCATCTTACAGAATGTTAATATGTAGGATATAAAAAAGCTTAAAAAACACTGAGATATCAAAAAACCAAACAATCCAGTTAAAAATTGGGACTAGGAACTAACTAGAAAGTTAAGAAAAGGTGAAATGGCTTAGAAATATTTAAGAAATGTTCAATGTATTTAGCCAGCAGGGAACTCACGAGGCCTTGAACTCACAGAGAT
>NW_008391243.1:0-230 GCF_000622305.1 Nannospalax galili
TGTGGGGCAAGCCCATAATCAAAACCCTTTACTGTGCTAATGGATTTGTTCTTTTGATATTTGTAGATACAATTAATGGCCCAATTGTTTGTTCAGCTCCCCCAGCTCCTCTGTGCTCTTTTTGTGAATCATGCTTCAGGCCTTGGGGATTGTCTTCCAAATTGTTTTACCAGTGATAGTGATCATTTGGAAAAGTTGTGAATTCATTAAAACTTATTTTGAAAAAAAAA
>NW_008391244.1:0-230 GCF_000622305.1 Nannospalax galili
ATGTACTGTGTATCTGTTTATGGATACTAACCATTCAGAGAGTCCCAAGCCATTATATTACCCAAATATTTTTGCTCATTCGGAGGGGATGCCATTTGCCTTGAGAATACATGTGCTACTTTGTTGGAACTGTGGATACCCGGACAGATGGAAACTCTGACTTCGGAATTCTGACACTTCAGTGGATAGAGGAAGGCACAGATATCCTGACATAATGAGTACTACACTAG
>NW_008391245.1:0-230 GCF_000622305.1 Nannospalax galili
TTATTTATTTATTTATTTATTTATTTATTTATTTATTTATTTATTTAAAAAGGTGATTACTAGAGAAACGCAAAACAAAATCACAGTTAGGGACTGGCAAGATGGCTCAGCAGGTAAAGGCACTTGCCACTAAGTCAGACAAGCTGAGTTTGATCCTTGGGACCTACATGGGAGAAGGAGCGAAATGATTCCTGCAAACTGTCCTCTGACCTCCACACATGTGCTGGTGC
>NW_008391246.1:0-230 GCF_000622305.1 Nannospalax galili
CTCCCCAGCACCGACCAGGCAGCATTCTGGAATTCAGCAGAGGCAGGAAGATACTTTATTCTACTCAGTGTTATGAACAAACAACTTTGAGGATCATCCGTCAAAGAAATACACATTCCCCTAGTTAATGTAGACAGCCAAGGTACTAAGTGATGGCTACTGAGGGGCTTTCTAATTGGGAAGGCTAAAATACAGTGCCCAAGGACTGTGAAATAAGTGTTGATTAAAAA
>NW_008391247.1:0-230 GCF_000622305.1 Nannospalax galili
CATGCTTGAGTCTCAGAAGTCTGAAACAAGGAGGCCAGCCTTGATCAGAGTCCACAAACACAGACAACCTATGGCAATTTGCCAACAGAACTTTAATTACTCATGTAATTATAGTCACATATCACACAACATTGCAGTCAGTGATAGACTGTGGTATATGACAGTGATCCCAAAAGATTGTAATGGAGCTAAAATTTTTCTTATTTCCCAGAGACAGACTGGCCACAATG
>NW_008391248.1:0-230 GCF_000622305.1 Nannospalax galili
GAGTATACATGTAATACATTTTCTCAAAATTTAAATAATTGCTGCAAAAAGTAAGTTAACAGCAATAACAGTAGTTGAAATTCATTTTCATGATATAGGATTTTATAGAATAATTTCTTCTAGTGTGAATGTCCTACTAAAGAAAATTTGACCTTTTGAGGCACATTTAATTAAATCTGTGGATAAATTCTAAATATCAATGTAATTTTAGATTTTAGGTATTGATTTCT
>NW_008391249.1:0-230 GCF_000622305.1 Nannospalax galili
TTTTTTTCAAAAAGAAGCTACAATAACTGCTTTTTCTTTATTTACAAGACTTTCCTCCAGCTGTAGCAACTTGAGGTTTGGAGCGTGTCTGCCACCTCAAAGTACCCTCCAGAGCTGCCGTTGAGGTTATTTATTGATTCTGTGATGAGAGGGTAGTCCTGATTAGAGGCCTGAGTTTGACTTGGTCCCGGGCCTGCAGAATCTCTGGGTTCCCTGATGGATATGACTTA
>NW_008391250.1:0-230 GCF_000622305.1 Nannospalax galili
TGGACAAGACTTAAATAAAAGAATTGCTTATAGATGCGGGAAGACATCTAAAAGCAAGCAAAGGCTAGAGAAAAGCCAGTCCTTGAGGGTTGAGAGTGACCAGAAGGATTCCCAAGTGCAGCATTCTGCTTGATGAGGTGCCACAACCCCATGGAGACCCAGACTACAGCAAAGTAGGTGCCTGATCAGTCAAGCAGTGTCTGCTGCACCTTACACCCAAAGTCCTATTT
>NW_008391251.1:0-230 GCF_000622305.1 Nannospalax galili
AGGGGGGGAGAGCTGACTCATTTAGGGCTGAACCTCCAGCTTCACATATTCTCCCTACTCTGGCCAGTTATGAGTTCCTGCATTAACCATCCCTCACTGCAGAAGGAATCTTCTGCAGTGAAGGCTAAGCATGCCATTAATCTCAAATGTCACCTAGGAGTTGGGGCCCAGTAGTTATTTGAAATCATTAATGTATGTGTTCTAGTTTGGTTTCTGTTGCTGTGAAAAAA
>NW_008391252.1:0-230 GCF_000622305.1 Nannospalax galili
CAAAAAGGAAGCACAAGTCAGCTGTGACACAGATGTTGTGAGGAGATGACTGAAAAGAAGCTCTTCACTTACAAGCAGAGATTTAGAGATGAAGGCGGGAGAAGTTATTTTAGAGATAACGCTCCATGTGTGCTTTTAAGCCCCATCTTCCTACAAGTCTAGGTATGGGTGAGACAATTCAAACATGTGGACAGATTGTGTGTGTGTGTGTGTGTGTGTGTGTGTGTGTG
>NW_008391253.1:0-230 GCF_000622305.1 Nannospalax galili
GTTTTATCCAGGCTGCAGCCTGGTCCAGCAGGCTCAAGCCTCAAAATCTGGACCCTGATTAAGGGGAGTCCACACATGTTAAGGATTGCATATCTATAAGCATTATACATATTTAAGAGCATGACAGTAAAGTTTCACTTCCTTCGCTTGGTTATCATGCCTTAGAAGAGGGCTTGGACGGCTCCCAAGATTCCAGCAATTCTTAAAACAACGTAAAAGTTTCCCTAAAA
>NW_008391254.1:0-230 GCF_000622305.1 Nannospalax galili
CCGCAATCAATTTGGCATTTTTTCTGAGATGCAGGGATGGTTCAATATATACAAATCAATAAATGTGATAAAACATGCAAATGGACATAAAGACAAAAATTTCATATTCATCTCAATAGATGCAGAAATGGCTTTTAACAAAATCCAACATGTATTCATATTAAAAGCCCTTGAAGGAGCTGACCTTGAGGGAACATACCTCAACATAATTAAAGCTATATACAACAAAT
>NW_008391255.1:0-230 GCF_000622305.1 Nannospalax galili
TGCACGTCAGAGAGGGCAGATGACACGATCATCTGCACATCAGAGGGGGCAAGTCACACGAAAAATGGCACGTCAGAGCCTGCAGGTGACACGACCATCTGCAAGTCAGAGGGGCAGGTCACACGACCATCTGCATGTCTGTTGGGGCAGGTGCCGCGACCATCTGCACGAGAGTAGGGCAGGAGACACGATCATCTGCACGTCAGAGGTGGCACGTGACACGACCATCT
>NW_008391256.1:0-230 GCF_000622305.1 Nannospalax galili
AGAATCTGGAAGTATCTTGAACTCTGCCATTAGCATTACACTAGTGTTTATTTTGTGCTGGTTTTTTGTGGGATCTTTTTTAAAAAGTCTCTACTACCGTGGAGGCCGAAGAAGCCCTTGGTTGTTTCAACCTTTCTGGTCTTCCCTTCCTCTGTTATCCCATTTATACAGCCATTCAGTGCATTCATTCACTTGACAGAATTTACTGAGCTCCACTAAGGGCCATCTCC
>NW_008391257.1:0-230 GCF_000622305.1 Nannospalax galili
CTCTTTTTGAATTAGGGTCTCTCGTTGGCCTGGAGTTCACTGGGGAGGTTAGGCTGACTGGCCTATGTATGAACTCCAGAATCTGTCACTGCTTCCCTATCACCAAGAAAGCAAGCTGTGTTACACACAGGTGGTTGTTCTTCACATGAATTCTGGAGTTCAAACTTAGGTTCTCATTTGTTGCTTTTCTGGTTTATAAATAATGAGATGAAAGAAATGATCATAGCTCA
>NW_008391258.1:0-230 GCF_000622305.1 Nannospalax galili
GGTGTAGAGGTTGCATTGCAGATGTGTCCCTTAGACCTGGGCAATTCATAGTTCGGCTTGTAGAGCAGAGGACTGTAGAGGAGTCACTGTCCCCCTATTAGTTTTAAAGAAAGCAGCTTTCTACTTTATTTTAGTTTATTTGTGTGCACGTGTGTATGCATGTGCATGCAAAGTTGTGCATGCAAGGGTACATGTGTGTGGTAAGTGGATGATCTCACTGACTTCTTGAG
>NW_008391259.1:0-230 GCF_000622305.1 Nannospalax galili
ACATAATAACTTGATGTATTTTAAAAGATCATTTATGCAAAGATTTTCTCAGTTAAGCTTAAGAAACAAGGTCATGGGGCTGCAGAGATGGCTCAGCGGTTAAGAGCACTTGCTGCTGTCGCATAGGATCCAGGTTCAGTTCCCAGTACCCACATGGTGGCTCACAACTGTCCGTAGCACCAAATCCAGAGGCTCTGGTGCCCTCTTCTGGCCTCTTTGGCCATTGCATG
>NW_008391260.1:0-230 GCF_000622305.1 Nannospalax galili
ACATTGATATAGAAACAGAATAAAGGCTGTCTTGAGTTTTATTATTTTATTTCTATAAAATATATCCAGGTATCAATAATTACTCAAATAATAGCACTTTTTAGATTGTTTTGTTTTCCAGAAAGGAAGCCCAGTTCATAAAACATGAGACACAGTGCATACCACCCACTTGTTGGAGATGACATAATCAGATGTTACAGGTTCTGGAAAGCCAAGAGGAGGGAAACATG
>NW_008391261.1:0-230 GCF_000622305.1 Nannospalax galili
GTGCCACATACAATTTTTATGTGCATGTATACATGTCTGTGTGTCTGCCCAAATATGTATAGTTGCCCACGGAGGCCAGAAGAGGACATCAGATCCTGTGGAGCTGGAGTTGAAAGTGGTTGTGGGTTGCCTGACATGGTACTGGAAATCAAATTCCAGTCTTCTGAAAGACCAGCCAATGTTCCTAACCACTGATCCATCCCTCCAGGCCCCAGACTAATTCCCATTCA
>NW_008391262.1:0-230 GCF_000622305.1 Nannospalax galili
AAAAAAACCCCAATTTAAATAGCAAATTTCAAAGCGAGCACTTGATCATACTTTTCATCCAAAACTGCTTTTCTTCCATTTTATTGTCAGACACTAATCAGTTCCATCTCATTATCTGAGGGTGTGTATGGATGAAAAGGACCCATATGTGCATGTGTGTGACGGCAGAGCAGCTTTCCTGGGGTTCCGAGATGTGTGACACTTAAACCAGGCCCTGAGAGGCTCAGGGG
>NW_008391263.1:0-230 GCF_000622305.1 Nannospalax galili
AATGTTAAAATATGACTTCACCATGTTCCATTGTGACATCACAATGCTCCACTACAATATCACAATGCTCTTATGTTCGAACACTATCGCTCCATGGTGCCATCACAATGTTACAATATGCCTTGACAATGCACCAAGGTGACATCCCACTGCTCCATGGTGCATTAACAAGGTTACATTATGACTTCACAATGTTCCATTTTGACTTCACAATGCTCCAATGTGACATC
>NW_008391264.1:0-230 GCF_000622305.1 Nannospalax galili
GGAGGCAGAATTCAACCTTGGGTGTCACCACCTTGCTTTTTGAGGCAGAGTCTCATTTTCCCTAAAACTCCCTGTGTAGGTTAAGCTGGCTGGTCAGTGAGCCTCAGGGATCAGTGTCTTTATCTTTTCAGGGCTGGGATTATGTGTGTCATCATGCCCAGTTTTTTTTTTACATGGGTTCTGGGGATGGAACTCAGGTTCTCATGCATGAATAGCAAACATTTTACTGA
>NW_008391265.1:0-230 GCF_000622305.1 Nannospalax galili
CGCCATCTGCTGCATAAGGAAACGTCTCTGGTGAGAGTTGAAAGATGCATTAATTTTTAACAGTGGCTAAGCACCTGATCCAGCATAATCCCTTCCCATCATCCCTCTTGGGATTGAGAATCAATATTATTATGACAGTAACACAGTTCCATCTCACACTAGGGGCACCACAGCTGTGACTCACAGGAAGGAAACCACAGCTCTAGCTCACAGGAGAGGACCAGGACTCC
>NW_008391266.1:0-230 GCF_000622305.1 Nannospalax galili
TAGTAAGCCAAAACAAAAACCAGGCCACAGATAGACAAGTCATGTGTTCTGGACACGACTGTTTTTAAAGAAAGAAGGACACTGAGCTACCCTCCAACATGTCTCACAGTTATGTTTATTCAATCAAAAACTGTGTATTAAGCATCTATCATGTATATAATTATCATGTGTACAGTTATCTCTGTGTTTATTGCTGGTAATTCAGCAGGAAACAACCTCAGAACACTGAG
>NW_008391267.1:0-230 GCF_000622305.1 Nannospalax galili
GAGTTGACTATCCAAACCTGATTCCTTTTTCTCATTGCACCAACAAAAATTTAAAAAAAAATCATAGAACTGTACTAGAGAGAAGGCTTCTACTGTGACCAGGAAGTCCTATCTTTTATCAGACCAAACATCGCTCTGGATGCAGAATAAACATTGTACTATATCCACCTGAAAGAGAGAGATAACTGAGAGCAGTAAAGCTGGGTGACTGCCCAGGGCCCTGAGAGAGA
>NW_008391268.1:0-230 GCF_000622305.1 Nannospalax galili
GCAACAAAATTTGCTTCAGTTAATTTGATTTCCTAGAATCAACTCAGTAAGAAATGTTATCTCAATTATAATTTAATATATAGATGTCAGTGTGTACTTCGAATTTCTTTTTCTTCATTGTCTTTAATCTTTCAAATAAATTCCTGTGCATTCGCAATCTAAAATTAAACCATGTCAGTAAATTAGTTGATAAAATTGTTTTTTGCATATATACTATATTTATTGTGTTC
>NW_008391269.1:0-230 GCF_000622305.1 Nannospalax galili
TCTTGCATCACTGCAGCAAGGCTGGGATTCAGATGTTTGTCCAGCTTCATGGGGTTTGGGGACCCAAGCTCAGGTCCTCAGGCTTATATGTGGCAAAGACTTGACCCACTGAGCCACCCCCAGGCCCTCAGGGAGCATGTCTTGCATTTCTTTGTTGAGTTCTGAGAATAAGCAGATTCCTGAGAGGGTGTGGTCCTCTGACCTCGGGATGCTTTTAACCCAAGTGGGAG
>NW_008391270.1:0-230 GCF_000622305.1 Nannospalax galili
GGGTATGAGTGATCTGACTGGCTCCAGGGAGCCTGCCCCTTTGCTCAGTTTTAATGAAGGCTCCCCACTTTCCCAGAGAGAGGAGCTCAAATTGTACTAAGAACTGACAGCAGACAGGACACTTTGTACATGGCTAACAGCAATGGTCAAAGGCCACCAGAACCAGAATGGTGACCCCAACTGGTGGGTGTGGATTCATGAAGCCAGTGTATGATATAGGATTGTGGAGT
>NW_008391271.1:0-230 GCF_000622305.1 Nannospalax galili
AAGCCCATGTGTTATTATATTTCTCCATAGTGCCATCAAAATATTAAAAGACAACTTCAAAATGTTACTTTGTCATTTCACATTGCACCATTGTGAGGTCACAATGCTCCAGTATGCCAATATTATTGTCCCATGTGCCTATATGTTGCTCCACAGAGCCATCAAAATGTTACAATATGAATCCACAGTGTTCCTTGGTGACATCACAGTGCTCCATTGTGCTAACACTA
>NW_008391272.1:0-230 GCF_000622305.1 Nannospalax galili
CCTCTTTTTTCTCTTATAATTTCACTAAACAGATGAATTTGTCCATCCTTACAGTATAGCAGTGTGTGGACACAGAGATGAATAACTTAAGGTGACAATGCCCACAGCTGTTGCTTGGAAATTCTGGAGTCCTACTAGCTTTGGCTATATGCTAACCATTGCCCACAACTCAGCCCTTATGGACAGGGCCTATAGACATAGTAGACAAACACTCCGAGGACCAGAATGAT
>NW_008391273.1:0-230 GCF_000622305.1 Nannospalax galili
GCTTAAAGCTCCTGTTGCCTTGAAGCCCTTGCAGTGAGGGACTCTACCTGTTCTGTGAGCTGAAAGAACCTGTTCTCCCTGGAGGGGCTCTTGTCATATTTTGTCCCCACAATAGGAAAAGAAATGAAGTCAACAGAATAGGGAACACGCGTGAAAATCACAAATTTAGGATAAAAAACAAGGGTCAAAAATGTTGACCTTTGCAATACATGAATATTAATCTGACTTTC
>NW_008391274.1:0-230 GCF_000622305.1 Nannospalax galili
CTTAGTACCTGAGTATGGATATAAACTCATCAGGTAGATTTCACTGGTAATTTTTAGCAACAAAAGTCAAAATTCTATGTGGTTGTGGAGAAGGGAAATCCTTGTTCTCTGGTGGTGGAAATGTAAGCTTAAAGGTATAGCTACTATGGCACAGAGGTCAGTGAGGCTGTTCTTCCAGAAGCTAAAAATGCGACTATCATATGTCCTAGTTTTACCTCTCCTAGGTACGG
>NW_008391275.1:0-230 GCF_000622305.1 Nannospalax galili
CCAATTCTTTAAAGGCTTTTAACATGAATGTATGTTGGATTTTGGCCTTGTTGTCAAAGGCCTTTGCTGCATCTATTGAGACGACCATGTGAGTTTTGTCTTTTACTTCATTTATCTGTTTTATTACCTTTATTGACTTACGTATATCGAACCATCCCTGTATCTCTAGAATAAAACTTACTTGATTGTGGTGAGTGATATTTTTGATGTATGACTCAATGAAGTTTGCC
>NW_008391276.1:0-230 GCF_000622305.1 Nannospalax galili
TCCTTGAATACTTCTCAAAACTTGAAGATAAGACCCTACTGCTGAGGACAGAGCATACCTTTAGACACAGGATTTGGAGCAATGGGGCTGGAATTAACCTGGAAACCTCCTCCCTGAAGGCAGCTCTCGTAGTTTTGGAGAGCACTGTGCAAGCTGCTAAGGGAGACCATCAAAGGACAGTCCAACCCCAGTTTTAAGGCCTGATAATCATAATGACTGCCACAGCAATA
>NW_008391277.1:0-230 GCF_000622305.1 Nannospalax galili
GGCATAAAGGGCCCTTTTAAGCTCCATGATCAGTATGTGTGCTGTGTGGTATGTGATATATGTGTGTGGTATGTGTGGTATGTAGTATGTGTGTGCTGTGTGTATGTGTGGTGTGTGGTGTGTATGTGTTGTGTGTATGGTATGTGGTATGTATGTATGTGTGTGGTGTATGGCGTGTATATGTGTGTGTAGCTGAAGACTGAACCCAGAGCCTTGTGCACACCAGGCAA
>NW_008391278.1:0-230 GCF_000622305.1 Nannospalax galili
AGACCTCTAAAAGCCCAAGTGGAAGCTCCCTACTTCTTAACCACCTCCCTCAAATTGATCATGCTACCGACTCCAGGTCTATCAATTCTTTCTGGAAGGAGTTTGTCCATGCAGTAAAGGATACCCAAGTAACTATCTTCCATTGGCCTAAATCTTGAACCTCCAGGCTCTGGGAGCAAAGAGGATTTGGCACATGTAAATTTTCTGGATAAAATGAGTAGACAAGCTTT
>NW_008391279.1:0-230 GCF_000622305.1 Nannospalax galili
GATAGCACTTGCAGAATTAGTAGACTCTCAGGTGGGACTTCCTTTTTGCTGGCATTCATTTCTGAAGCTAGCAGTGTGTTTGGGCAGGATCCACACCTACACAACAAACTTGACCATAAACCGGAGTGGTGCTCTGGTATTAGCTGGTAAAGAAGAAAGCTTGACAACTTCTCACTCTACTCTTCTACAGCACTGTTTCCTCTTCCTGACTTTCAAAAAACATAGTGATA
>NW_008391280.1:0-230 GCF_000622305.1 Nannospalax galili
CTTTTTAGTTTGTTTGTTGTTTGGTATTCTTTGGTTTTGTGTTTGAGTAATATTCTTTCAGTATAACTCTGCCCAGCATGCTACTCAGTATGCAGAGCAGGTTGACCTTGAACTTGGTCTCTTTCCATTACCCAAGCCCTGGAATTAACAGGTGTGAACCAGCACATTCTGTTTTCCAAGTTCTGGCAGATGCTGGAAGAGACAGATGGGACAGAGGCTTTAAGCAAGTA
>NW_008391281.1:0-230 GCF_000622305.1 Nannospalax galili
GAAACTTAGTATAATCCTCATACATCGATCTGTTTCTCATGTCAAAAAATAGTAAGATATCTTTTGCTTTGATGACTAAGGATTTCAGTTTTCCTATTCATGCGCCATCTAAAAACAAACATGCATTCATCAAACCATACAGTACAAAATGAAAACTATGTGTTTAGTTATTTACTTTTCTAAGACCTAAAATTATCAATCTTTGCAAATATATTTTAGGAATAACATGG
>NW_008391282.1:0-230 GCF_000622305.1 Nannospalax galili
GGTTGACTCCTTTGTTGTTATCCTTGCAAAGGTGAGAGGAGTCAACTGTACGTACACGCACACTTTGACCCCTCTCAAGTCTTACTAAGTTCAGACGCACAGGGGTTAGTAGCAAGGGCTCCACTCCGTCTGAAGGGACAGGTTCCGTTCCTGTCAGGCTCTGCATCCAACCGGTCATCTGCACTGTGTCAGCTCAGGCCACTCCCCACCAACTGTCAGCTTTTGTATAA
>NW_008391283.1:0-230 GCF_000622305.1 Nannospalax galili
AGTTTCTCACTTCACATTCTGTGACAAACATAATATATTAACAAAGAAAGAGTTCCAATCAATCAAAAGGCTAAGAATGTCATCAGATATCATCAGAGCCCTCTAGTAGAATTCCCCCCACTTTGCTGTGACCTCCCCTCCTGAAGGTACCAATCCATGTATGTGAGAAATGTCTTATTTATAAATTTTCCTTATTCTGCTGTAAAAACTTCTTTAAACTTTTACCACTT
>NW_008391284.1:0-230 GCF_000622305.1 Nannospalax galili
CTGGGACTCCGAGGCTTACCTTTCCTCTCCCTGATCCTTTGCATCCAGTACTACTCAGCTACTCAATCCACTCCCTGGGAAATCTTGGGACTTCTTCCCACTCCATCTGCCTTTGCATCCCTGCTTGGCACAGCCATGGCCAGGATCTCAGGTCAGTCCAACACCCAAGTTTCTGAGGGCAAAATCATTCTTAGAAGATTCCAGACCTAAGGAGAAACTCTGAAAACTTC
>NW_008391285.1:0-230 GCF_000622305.1 Nannospalax galili
TGATACTGATGTCCCATTTAGAGCAGAGCACTCCATACTCTATGATTCTCTGCACACTGACCAGTTGTGAGCCTCTGTATTAATCACTATCTGTTGCAAAAAGAAGTCTCTCTGGTGCGGGCTGAGAGATGTACTAATCTACAGGTATCAAGATAAAAACAGAGGGGGCAGTTAATTACTATGTCAATTTAGCAGAATAAGAGTACCAGGCT
The DNA here is from genome assembly GCF_000622305.1 of Nannospalax galili. Classification (NCBI taxonomy): domain Eukaryota; kingdom Metazoa; phylum Chordata; class Mammalia; order Rodentia; family Spalacidae; genus Nannospalax; species Nannospalax galili. The sequence continues at coordinate 213 of NW_008391285.1, forward strand.
CAGGCTGGAGAGATGGCT
>NW_008391286.1:0-230 GCF_000622305.1 Nannospalax galili
CAAACCTGGGTCTTCTGCAAGAAAAACCAGTGTTCTTAACCGCTGCGCTATCTCTCCAGCCCCAAAAGGTAGATTTTCAAATGAAGCTTACATGATAATTTCTCATTTGTTCATTTTCTTAAGAAAGAAAATATAAATTTAAAAAGAGGCTATTTCTACATGAATTACCAAAGAAAGACTATAAAATCCAAGAAACAGTTTATAAAATCCCTAAGTGTAATCTGAATTAT
>NW_008391287.1:0-230 GCF_000622305.1 Nannospalax galili
TGGCTTCTAGAATCTAGATGATCTTTCCTGAAGAAGCTGTGCACCTTCAATGTTCTCCTAAGTGATGTGCACTATGGAGTGATTCTATGCTGGGGTGTGCAGGTGACTGGGTCACAGGCAGAGAAGGCACCAGGTCACCTGTCCATATCATGTTCCATCTTGGCATGGGCATGGGTACTGTTTGAAGGCAGAATTTTCAGGTTGATTGACGTCCACTTGATCATCACCTT
>NW_008391288.1:0-230 GCF_000622305.1 Nannospalax galili
TCTCGACACCTGGTTTCCTGAGAGATTGCACAGGAAGAGATGCTGACGGCCAACTGCTTTTCCCAGGTGCACTGAAGCACTTACACAGTTTTTGTCTCTCCTTTCCACATTCCCTGGGGTCTATTCAACATCCTCAACAACTGACCACACACAGTATTTCATCTTACCTTCCTCCCATCCTGGACTCATTGATGTGTGTGTGTGTGTGTGTGTGTGTGTGTGTGTGTGTG
>NW_008391289.1:0-230 GCF_000622305.1 Nannospalax galili
AAAAAAAAGTGTGAGGCAGGAGAGATGGCTCAGCAGTTAAGAACATGGCCACTCTTCCAGAGGACCTGGGTTTGATTCCCAGCACTCACATGGTAGCTAACAACTATCTGTAACTCCAGTTCCAGGGGATCCTACATCCTCCTCTGGCCTCTTCCAGCATTGCACAACTTAGGTGCACTTACATACATGCAGGCAAAACACTTATAAAACAAAAATAAATAAAAAATTTT
>NW_008391290.1:0-230 GCF_000622305.1 Nannospalax galili
GTGCTTTAGTGAACTGTTTGACTTGATGAATAGCTACTGAGTCCTATTATACGTCAGACTGGCAATCACACATCCCAGTAACCCAGCAAAGATAAATAGGAAAATGCTGGGCCTGAGACATGGAGGCGTAAGTGACAGTTTCAGCAGCCATGGTGGTCAGAGAAGACGCTTCAGTGAGGAGGCGGAATTTGGGAAGAACCTGGAGGGGTGAAAACTGAGGTGTGCAGCTC
>NW_008391291.1:0-230 GCF_000622305.1 Nannospalax galili
GAGACCTGTCTGCAGGAGAGGCTACTGAAGCTGCAGCTCCTGGCTGGCTCCGCCCCTTCCCCCAAAGACCTAGTGTGCTTTGGACTTGCACCTGGCAGGCTGGCCTGCCTTGTCCTTAGGGAAATGCCCCCAAGGCATGAAGGAAGCTTCTCCAGCCCCTCTGGTGGGTGGGGCGGAGATAATCTTCCATAACCCGGAGCAGAGCCTTGTTAGAAGTCCAGGAGCTTGGG
>NW_008391292.1:0-230 GCF_000622305.1 Nannospalax galili
AAAACAAGGGAAGTATAAATGTGAAGAAAGGGCCCCAGGTGAGGGTGCAGAAGATGTTTCTTTGCAGAGGTTCGAGCACAGATTCTGTCTCTATATGGACATTCATGTGGGTGCAGGTACATCGTTCTCGTTCTCATTCTCTTGCTCTCTTTCTCTTTTTTACACACATACATACATAGACAGGGAAGGAGAAAGAGAGAAAAAGAACATGTTAGGAACCAATTAATAAG
>NW_008391293.1:0-230 GCF_000622305.1 Nannospalax galili
TTTCCAGTTACCCAAAATTTCAATTTAATAACAACCTTTTCCTCTACATAAACTGATAATGATACTGTATAATAATTTATCAAACTATTATAGTGCTCAGCATGCACAATGACAGAAAAATAAAACATCTAAATTGGTAAAATTTTCTTTATGAACCTAAAAATAAGCCAAATAATCTTGGCAGCTTAGTTAAAACATGATACTTGAGTCCTCTGAAAATTAACATTACC
>NW_008391294.1:0-230 GCF_000622305.1 Nannospalax galili
CCCTAGCTAACTCCCACCATGGACTCCAAAACCTCACCTGAGTAGTTAGTAACACATCCACTGGAAAGATAGTGAACGTCTCCTCCCACCTGGGACCTCCAGGTGCCTGGTTCCCCAAGATTATATTCAACCTCTTTGACCTCCTTGAAGGAGCTTGGGAATCATACACCCCGTCAGGAACTGTAAATTATGCTTGCCAGTCTCCCCTTGGCTGAAAGAGGATGAAGGAG
>NW_008391295.1:0-230 GCF_000622305.1 Nannospalax galili
TTGGGCAGTCTAGATATGCTTCATATATGTTTAATAGTGATTTCAAGTAGTGAAATTCATTGAAACCTTTCTTCAATGGTTTCATTCAATTGAGAGTCATCAGATGTTTCTTGGTCCTTTTGTGGGGCCAAAGTTTCTTTTTTATTGAATTTTTGCAAACACCATTCAATATATTTTAATCACATTTAGATCCCCTCCCTTATCTGAACTCCTATTACTTCTCCTGCCCA
>NW_008391296.1:0-230 GCF_000622305.1 Nannospalax galili
CAAATACACATGACTGGAGAGGTCACAGATCTTAGGAGAAAATCCCAAGGCTCTCACATCCCTAGACAAATATAATTTCTTACTCGGCACTACATATGGATCCTTGTATTTACAGAAAAGTATGTCAGTCATCCCTCATGAAAGAAGCTTCTTTTGCTACAGATGGAGATTATTACAGAGTTCTACAACTGGTCACACACAGAGATTAAGTGTCTTTGAAATGCCCAACC
>NW_008391297.1:0-230 GCF_000622305.1 Nannospalax galili
ATTCTATTCCATGTCTCTCACATGTTCCTGGGGTGGACATGGGGGAGGTCCATGGCTTTGGAGTCTGGAAAACCTAGGAGGCATCACACCTTTATGGAAAGATAACTGTCTGTCTCTCAGCATCCAACAGTTGCCAACAGAACTCATCAAGGGCTGGGTCTTTCTTCCCAACTCTCCTATCCATGCTGGTTCACTGTCTGGCTTGTGTTTGTACAGGCCTTGTGCATGCT
>NW_008391298.1:0-230 GCF_000622305.1 Nannospalax galili
TGACACGACCATGTGCACGTCAGAGGGGGCAGGAGTCACGATCATCTGTACTTTAGAGGGGGTAGGTGACGCGACCATGATCACATCAGTGTGGGGAGGTGACATGACCATGTTCAAGTCAGAGGGAGCAGGTGACATGACCGTCTGCCCGTCAGAGGGAGCAGGTGACATGACCATCTTTATGGCAGAGTGGTCAGGGACACAACCATGTGCACGTAAATAATGGCAGG
>NW_008391299.1:0-230 GCF_000622305.1 Nannospalax galili
TGGTTTCAACTCATGCATAATGTGTTTTCTATCAGGTACCCCAAGCAAATATGACTCTAACATGCTGTTTACCACAGTGACTAGGCAGTGGTAAACATCAACACAACCTAAGTCTTTACTGCTGTTATTTTTCTTAGTGGTCCATGGAGACAAGTATCTACTAATGAATATAAAAAAGGCCATTCTGGACACCTATCCACAGATGTAGCATTCTGTGACTTTTCTAATTT
>NW_008391300.1:0-230 GCF_000622305.1 Nannospalax galili
CCCAGGGCAGGCAGAAGAGTGGCCTCAGCCCAGGGAAAGCAGAGGAGCAGCTCCAACGCCTGTAAGAACAAAGGAGCAGCACCCATGAGAACGGAGGAGCAGCCACTGTTGGTGGTGACTGCAGGTCAACACAGAGGAAATATTTCCTCCATGCTTCTAAGCAAAGCCAGCTACCATTGAGGAAGACCTTTGACTTATCTTCACATAGATGGAACTGGTAAAAGAAAGGA
>NW_008391301.1:0-230 GCF_000622305.1 Nannospalax galili
ATTTCCACATGGGGTGATAGTGTTGTCTCATTGGAGCATTCTGATATCACATTGGAGCACTGAGATGTCACAATGGAAAACTGAGAAGTTCTATAATAGCATAGTGATGGCACATTGGAGAAACATAATGGCACATGGGGCAATAGTATTGGGATTGTAGCATTGTGATATCACATTGTAGCACTGTGATGTCACAACTGAACATTGTGAAGTCATATTGTAACATTGTG
>NW_008391302.1:0-230 GCF_000622305.1 Nannospalax galili
TTGAATCTTTATTTTCATAATTTATTGTAAAAATAAGGTTCGATAATGAGGTTTAAGAGCTGCAGTAATCTAGGAATAAAAATGTAAATATGTGTGGAAGAGTTTAATTCTATATTTAGCAGAATGGTAGGATTCAATTCTCTCTCCTAGTGCCTAGGAGTTTCCTAACTGTATTAGTAAGTTTTCCATTGCTGTGATAAAATACTATGACCAAGGCAACTTATAGAAGG
>NW_008391303.1:0-230 GCF_000622305.1 Nannospalax galili
ACATTGGAGTATTTTGATGTCACATTGGAGCATTGTGATGGCACTTTGGGCAATTATGAAGGAACATTGAACATTGTAATGACACATTGGTGCATTGGTATGGCACACTGAGGAGTGTGATGTCAAAATGCAGCTTTTTGAAGATATGCTAGAACATTGTGATGACACATTGTGTATGCTGATGCCACAATGGCGCAATGTCATGAGACATTGTCCATTGTGATGGGATA
>NW_008391304.1:0-230 GCF_000622305.1 Nannospalax galili
AAAGCATACCATTTGTAGTTAGTTATTGTGGATTGTTTTTCTCTTACATAAATCTAACAGTCTGATTTTTGGAGGTAGGTGTATGTGTGTGTGCACATGTGCCTTTTGGTATTGTTTGTTGTTCTGTTGTTTTTTTGAGACAGGTCTCACCATGTAGCTGTGGCTGGTCTGGAACATGATATATAGACCAGGCTGGCCTCAAACTCAGAGATCTGCCTGCCTCTGCCTCC
>NW_008391305.1:0-230 GCF_000622305.1 Nannospalax galili
CGGTGGCTGATCAACCGACAATGGGGGGTAGAGGGGGGAGCTCTCAGGTAGGGCTGGTGGGGCAGTAGGTTCTCCTTCTCGGCGGCTGGGGGACTTTAGCCTTTCCTGGGCAACAAGGATGGTGGCCTTTGGGGGACCCCCATGGGGTCCTCGCTCCAGGAAAGGCCCCAACAATGATGGGGGCTCCTCAACCAAATTTTCCCATAAAAGGATATAGGGGAGCTGGTCTG
>NW_008391306.1:0-230 GCF_000622305.1 Nannospalax galili
ATCAGTGCATATGTATACCTAGGAGCTGCTTGGAAGGGAACACAGTGTGAGTTAGAAGAAACCTCCTTTAGAGCGAACAACATGCCATACAGCACTCATCAAAGAAACTTTTTTTTTTCAACAGATGGAGGCTATTGCAAAGTTGCACATCTGGTCAGGCATAGAGAACATACTCCTGGGAAATGCCCCATACTAGGTGACACATCTGCAGTTGAATTCCTACAACCAAG
>NW_008391307.1:0-230 GCF_000622305.1 Nannospalax galili
ACTGCAGCTAGTGTTAAAGGTACTGTTAGTGTTTATGACTTCTCTGATGAACTTGGAAGAAGGAGGCAGTCATCCCCTGTGCTTGTGGTACAGCTGGACTCCTGTGGATGGCCTTTGGGTTCAGTGAGGAGAATGACAGCATTTGGAAGGTTCTTGAACTACTTGGCAAATATCCATGAGGAAGAATCAGAGAGAAATAGGCTTATTTTTGAAAGAGAATTCTAGAAAAA
>NW_008391308.1:0-230 GCF_000622305.1 Nannospalax galili
AGTTCCAGGACAGCTGGGGCTACAAGGAGACCCTGTCTCAAAAAAAATAAATAAATAAATAAATAAATAAAATAATAATTAAAGGTGGAGAGATGGCTCAGCAATTAAGAGCACTAGCTTCTCTTGCAGAGGGCCCAGGTTTAGTTCCCAGCACCTACATGTTGGTTAACAACGTCCTTAACTCCAGTTCCAGGGGGATCCAATGCCCTCTTCTGGCCTCCATGAGATTG
>NW_008391309.1:0-230 GCF_000622305.1 Nannospalax galili
TTCTCAATGATCCATTGTTACATCACAATGCTCCAATGTGAAATCACAATGTTCCAATGTGCCAACATTAACCGCAGTTTTGCCATTATATGGCTCAAATGTGCCATCACATTTTAATAGTATGTCTTCTCAAAGTTCCCTTGTGCCATCACAACGCACTTATATGCCATCACAATGCCCATTGTGCCAACATGATGCACAATTGTGTCATTAGCATGATCCATTGTGTC
>NW_008391310.1:0-230 GCF_000622305.1 Nannospalax galili
GTCCGTGGAAAGCCTATACTGAGCAAACCAAGGCCTTTGAACACCTTAACTGTGAGAATTCTGACATTACTCTTCCTTCTTTCCAAGTAATGAAAGAAAACTTCCCTCTTCTGATTTCTCTACATCTAAAATGTGGGTACATGACCCCGGCTTCAGCACTAGATGCTCCCGCTGAACACTGTAGCTTAGAGAACAGCACTGTGGGAAAGGAATACCTAGAAAAGAGCATT
>NW_008391311.1:0-230 GCF_000622305.1 Nannospalax galili
GGTGTAGGGGTTGTTGTTGGTGTAGGGGCTGTTGTAGGTGTAGAGGTTGTTATAGGTGTAGGGGCTGTTGTAGGTATAGAGGTTGTTATAGGTGTAGGGGTTGTTGTTGGTGTAGGGGTTGTTGAAGGTGTGGGGGTTGTTGAAGGTGTAGGGGTTGTTGAAGGTGTAGGGGCTGTTGAAGGTGTAGGGGCTGTTGTAGGTGTAGAGGTTGTTGTAGGTGTAGGGGCTGT
>NW_008391312.1:0-230 GCF_000622305.1 Nannospalax galili
AGGCATGGTCCACCCTCTGATCTCCTGGCACTTGGCATGTACCGCACTGCTGTTAGCCATTGGCCTGACCACTCAACTGTGAGCCTGCCTTTTCAGAAAGGACCAATTCTCCTTGAGGGCCATGGCCTGGAGCAAGGGTTGAATCTGGTCTACATAACCATATTGGTATGGTTTGGATATCGAGTGTGTCCCTGTGCTGGATAGCTTTAGTGTCAACTTGACTCACCTGG
>NW_008391313.1:0-230 GCF_000622305.1 Nannospalax galili
CCACACCCTACACAACTATAGCCATCTAATCTTTGATAAAAGGGTCAAAAACATACATTGGAAAAGAAGACATCTCAAACAAATTGTTCTGTGGAAACTGGATAGACACGTATCCAAGAATGAAATGAGAGGCATGAGGAGAGTTGCTCAGAAGTCCTTTGTGTGTAAGTATAAGGACTTCAGTTTGGATCCCTAGAGTTTGATGGCCAGTCAGTCCAGCTTCAGGTTCA
>NW_008391314.1:0-230 GCF_000622305.1 Nannospalax galili
CATCACCTTGGAGCACACTGCCTCCACTGCAAAATGGGGGTGTTCTCCTAATTCACGCTGCCTCACCATAGGCCTGGTACCACTTTGCTGACTCCACCAGGTTCCAGGGCCTTCCAGTTTTCAAGAAGATGGGGACCACCCCATCCCCAGCTTGTTATACCAACCATGATGATGACTGACCTCAACTGGTGCCAACATACACCAGAAAAGCCCAAGCCATGATAGATCTG
>NW_008391315.1:0-230 GCF_000622305.1 Nannospalax galili
AGAAGAAAAGGCAGAGAAAGTATAAAAGGAGAAATTTCTAGAAATCACAGGAGGGCCAAATTAGGCTGATTGTTATAATTTTTCCCAATGTTAGATGAAAAACCCTGAGCCAACCAAAGGAAAACAGCTTTATCAATACTGACAATCGTTTTACCCTCATTCTCAGCCAGGTATAATACTGGACATGCTCTACATATGTTCTCATTCAATCCCATTATACACAAATGCAT
>NW_008391316.1:0-230 GCF_000622305.1 Nannospalax galili
TGAAACAGCGGCACAAATGCTGTGGGAGTAACAAGCACCTTGGATTTAAGGCCTGCTGCACAAGGTGGAGTCCATTGGAGTGCTCAGCCCTAAATGGGGCACACACATCACACCCTTTCCTGCCAGGGCTTAGGGAGTATTTCAGAAAGATGAGACAGAAAGACTGTAAGAGCCAGAGGTGCTAGGTGATTACAAGGAAATTGTATTGTCTGGACACCACAGGATAGTTA
>NW_008391317.1:0-230 GCF_000622305.1 Nannospalax galili
ATTTCCCCCACAGGCTCATGCACTTCCCAGTTGATACATTATTTTAAGAAGTTGTGGACACTTTAGGAGGTGGGGCCTATTTGGAGGAAGTAGAACACCAGAGGCACACCTTTGAAGGTGCCTGGACCTCAGTCCCTTCTTTGATCTCTGTTTCTTATCTGGCGCCGGCCACATACTATCATCACCAGGATGCTTCACCTCACCAGAGGCCTGGGGACACTGAAGGAATG
>NW_008391318.1:0-230 GCF_000622305.1 Nannospalax galili
TTACATAACCACTCACTCACTCACTCACAACCACTCATCACTGTGGTCAACTGAACAAGCTATTATTTTAAAAATATTTATTTCCTCTTTGGTAAACTATTACTTGTTCATCTCACATTGTTCTACCTTTACCTTAAGATTCTCATCTAAAACTTAATTCAAAGACTACAAATGTTGATAAAAAGTACTTCCAATAGAAGCCATTCACAGCTGAAATTATCTTTTTTTTT
>NW_008391319.1:0-230 GCF_000622305.1 Nannospalax galili
TCACTTAATCACAGAATGCTTTAATTTAGTACAGAGAGTTACAGAGAATCCGGTAGGCATAAGACACTAGATTGGATTTTGGTGACTGTGGCTCATACTGAGTGTCACTTTATCTCATCTATGTTTTCTGCCTCATCCTCCCTGTCTTCCATGGAACTTTCCTTATTTGTTTTCTTTACCCCCACCAAATGATGCCCACAAGACAAAAGACAAAGGAGGTAGCTGGATAA
>NW_008391320.1:0-230 GCF_000622305.1 Nannospalax galili
TCCAGTCTCCTCATAAACCATCCCTGTGTGAAACACCTTTAGCTCTCTCCTGTCCCCTGTCCCCTGTGATCAGGTCAGTCTGCCCATGGTTGTGTTCCCATACACCACCTGGAACTGACTGCTCTGTTGTTCCTGGTCCCTTTGAGTTAAACACAGGACCCGGGACCAAGAGAAGGGTGGGTATCTAAGGGGGTGGGCTTTGCTCTGCAGGGTTCTGGAGGAGCAGGATG
>NW_008391321.1:0-230 GCF_000622305.1 Nannospalax galili
GTATGCCAGAAGCTCCTCTTTAGGCGGGCTAACTGAAACCTGTTAGGACTATGACCACTGCCAGAGGAACCTCCAGAGCACTTCTAAATTCATTATAATCCCACTGCCTGATAAATGACACACCTCCAGAACCCTGCTGGTTGCCAGTTGCCATGACTACTGGAAGGCATCACAAAGAGAGTGAAAGGAGGTGATCCTCAAATTCCTGAAAAATACCCCTCCCCTAAAGA
>NW_008391322.1:0-230 GCF_000622305.1 Nannospalax galili
GACTCCCAGCATCCATGAGGCAGCTACAAACGGTCCTTAACTCCAGTTCCAGTAGAATCTGAAGCCCTCTTCTGACCTCCACAGCATTGCATGACACCGGTGTACTCACATACATGCAGGCAGTACACTCATACACATGAAGTTAAAATAATAAATAAAAAAATATATTCTTTAAAAGTGCCTGTTTTTATTGAGAGAAAAACCTACGAGCTAATAGATTAATTCTTGGA
>NW_008391323.1:0-230 GCF_000622305.1 Nannospalax galili
GTATGCCAGAAGCTCCTCTTTAGGCGGGCTAACTGAAACCTGTTAGGACTACGACCACTGTCAGAGGAACCTCCAGAGCACTTCTAAATTTATTATAATCCCACTGCCTGATAAATGACACACCTCCAGAGCCCTGCTGGTTGCCAGTTGCCATGACTACTGGAAGGCATCACAAAGAAAGTGAAAGGAGGTGATCCTCAAATTCCTGAAAAATACCCCTCCCCTAAAGA
>NW_008391324.1:0-230 GCF_000622305.1 Nannospalax galili
GCTGAAGATGATGAGACTTTCTGTCCCATTGTGGGATAAGCTTCAAGAAAATGAATATAAGGAGAAGAATGAGAATGAGAAAAAGTAGGATGGAAAGTCAATATGCAAGGCAGAGCTCCAAGCAGAGGGTGAGGAGAGTATGAGACAGCAGTTCCCTAGAGGGAGAAATGAAAATCTCGCAGCGCATAGAGTCAGCTGAGAAGGCTGTCCGTGTTCCTTTCCCAAAAATA
>NW_008391325.1:0-230 GCF_000622305.1 Nannospalax galili
CAACTGTGGTTTCTGATATAGTCATTTCTACTGCCACAGTTAATTTCACCCGTTCAGCCCGGGACTCAGTGGGAGGTGGACTCTGCCACAATTCAATGGCACATGGGAGGAATCTGAGGGGACATTGAACACCGTGTATGCACATTGAGAATGGTGATGAAACATCGGGTCATGGTAATGACACGATTGCACATTGTGATGGCAAAATGAGCATTGTTGTAGCACAATGA
>NW_008391326.1:0-230 GCF_000622305.1 Nannospalax galili
AGACTATGAAAGAAGTGGTTTTACTTCATTTGTGAGATTCACTTTTGAAATGACTGGCTCCTCTTATTGGATTCCTAGAGCCCTGATCTGCCAAATGATAACTCCCAACTTCATGCAAGAGGTCTGTGCTGCAAAAACCATGTCGAAGGACCATGTGATAAAATGGAAATAGAAAGTTGTCCTGTTGAATTCACTCCTCTAGATATCCTTATTATGATCCTAGGAAGGGA
>NW_008391327.1:0-230 GCF_000622305.1 Nannospalax galili
CTTTAATTCACCTAATTTCTCTTTCTAGACTAGAGGTCTTCCTTCTACAGCCTTTCTTCCAACCCCTATCAAGGTAATGACCTGGATGAGTGGGTGTTCTTTTCTTCTCTGCAGGCCTGCACCTGGGCAAAAGGGTGGAGAACAAGTGTGGAGCTGTGCCCTAGAGCACTAAGGGGGTAGGCTCAATTGTCCTTGTCATAAAGCAAACAACTCCACCCAACTCCATCTCT
>NW_008391328.1:0-230 GCF_000622305.1 Nannospalax galili
CTGTATAGGTGGGCAGTGGTGTGTTCCATGCTTCCTGTACGGGTCAAAGGCCTGTCTAGCCTGTGGCCTCCCAGCCGCTTGGACATCCGGCCTGGCTTCCTCAAGCGGCTGTTCAGTTCTCTGCCAGGCCGACCCCATCCCATGGCTCAAGAGTCATGGAACTGGAGATTTTCCCCTTGAGCACTTCAAAGCAGAAAGACACAGGAAGGGGGCTCTCAGTAACTTTCAAT
>NW_008391329.1:0-230 GCF_000622305.1 Nannospalax galili
TGTGTGTGTGTGCATGTGTGTATGTGTGAGTGTATGCCATGTACATGCAGTGCTTTCAGAGGTCAGAAAAAGGCATTGGGTCCCCTGGAACTGGAGTTGCAGATGGTTGTGAGTCACCATGTGGGCACTGGGAACTGAACCTGGGTCCTCTGGAAGAACATCAAATACTTTTAACCCCCTCTTAGGCTCTCTAGCCCCTTACAATGAAATTTTTTATTTTTATTTTTTGG
>NW_008391330.1:0-230 GCF_000622305.1 Nannospalax galili
TTCTTCGTGAAAATTCCAGACTATGTCTATTATGCAACCTTCTAATTATTTTTTAAAATCATAATTTATGATATTTATTTCTACTCTGAGTATAATTTGTTTTCTACTATGTTTTCTAACTAGATGTTTCACTTGGGAAACTAGAAAAGGGCTGGAGAGATGGCTCAGTGGCTAAATGCTTGCCTTATACTGTGAGGACCTGAATTCAGTTCCCAGAACTAATGTTTTTT
>NW_008391331.1:0-230 GCF_000622305.1 Nannospalax galili
CTTAGCTTTACAGAGATAGGGAAGGGAACCACAGGATTGATTTTGTTTTTGTTGGTGATGGGGGCTGGATATGTGCGCAGGTGCCCATGAGGCAGAGGACAACTCAGCTGTCACTCCTCAAGCACACTGGCCACCTTATGTTTTGAGGTAGAGACTTTCATTGGCCTAGAGTTTACTGGCCAGGCTAGGGTGACAGAGAGGGATGGCCACACTACCTTCAGCTGCAGCAC
>NW_008391332.1:0-230 GCF_000622305.1 Nannospalax galili
TGTTTCCTCAGAGTTGACTCTCTTCATTGTAAATTGCACCCTCATTCAAATACATCTGGTGGGGTTTCCATGCCCTCCATAAGCAAGAGGACAGGTGACTCACAACAGTTACAGGATGTTTTGAGAAATGGTCTGTAATCCCCTGGAACTTAGTTGACCATGGAGGGGAAGGAAAAAAGACTGCCTTTAAATCTCTCTGACCAGTTTAGTATAGGACTCAAAGTGTAGCT
>NW_008391333.1:0-230 GCF_000622305.1 Nannospalax galili
ACAGTTGTGAACTGTCTGATGTGGGTGCTGGGAACCAAACTCTGGTCCTATGCAAGAATTTCATATGCTCTTAACTGCTGTGTTTATCTCTGACCCCTAAAATTCTTATGTTAAAAACATTCCCTCATATTCCCAATTTGTACAACAATTTACATTTTTATGCAATTTTTTCAACATTGTAATGTTTCCATAAACTCCTTTTTACACAGAATTTTGCTAAATCATAGTTT
>NW_008391334.1:0-230 GCF_000622305.1 Nannospalax galili
GAAGACTCTTAAATTTGTAACAATGTATAGTAAAGTAGCAAGGGACAAAAACCAACATACAAAATTAGTTGCCTACATACCGGCAAGGAACTTGCAGAGAAAAATACTAGGAAAAAACACCATTCACAATAGTTCATATTTAAAGGGGGGGGGGTGACTAGGAATAAACCTAAACAAGAAGGTGAGAGTACCTTATAATGAAAACTTTTGCATAATTAATATTGTAAAAT
>NW_008391335.1:0-230 GCF_000622305.1 Nannospalax galili
TTATCTATAAATAGAATGGAATATTTCTTTAGTATATGTAGTAGAAAAAAAATTACAGCTTCCAGAAATGATTACCTTGACTCCTTTCATATAAAGCATTTCCTTAACACTGTGAATCACCACAGTTAGTTCACTACTGTAAATTTTCTCCTCGTTGTTTGCTGTTCTTCCCAATTTAGATTTCCCTCCTTCTTACTTATTTGTATGGCTGTCTTTATAAGTGGTTTCAA
>NW_008391336.1:0-230 GCF_000622305.1 Nannospalax galili
GTCCAATCTCAGAAACGGATGGCGCAGAGTCTATGAGGGAGGGGTTGAGGGATAGAGCCCAGGACTTGGTGGGGCCACTTTAAAAAAGAAGCACTGCCTGCACCGCTTCCTCTGCAGGCCACAAGAGCGGAGTGGCAGCGGCAGCCAAGGCCACACAGGGGTTAATCTTTTCGCCTGCTGACCCTGGGACGACTGGCCTGTGATGTGGCATGGAGCAGCCGCCAGCGGGG
>NW_008391337.1:0-230 GCF_000622305.1 Nannospalax galili
AAAAAAAATCATTATATCAAAGCCCTTTGAAAATGCATTCTTTCTGCAAGCCCTTGCCTTGTATGCATTTGGTCCCACTTGAAGTGACTGTCTTTCTCTTAAGACCTCTGCCAGAGCCAAGCCCATGTTCTTCCTTTATCAAAATTCAAATCTGACACTAATGAGTTGAGCATTTACAGAAAAATGCCAGTGGCCTAGATTTCACATCCCTCCTGTTCCAATAAAAAAAA
>NW_008391338.1:0-230 GCF_000622305.1 Nannospalax galili
TGGGACACTTGGAAATAATATAATTTGTGACATTCTTCCAAATTTTCAACTGCCATATCTTAGGATGTGACCTCTATTGTTCTTATCTCCAATATTAATTGATTAGCTCTGTGCATGAACTACAGTATCGTTATTGTTTTTGAGTACCTCTATTCATACTTAAAATATTCTCCTGACTCAATGGGATTATTTTTCATTGTTTATTGATTCCATTCAACTATACCACTACA
>NW_008391339.1:0-230 GCF_000622305.1 Nannospalax galili
GATAGAATGTGTAAATTGCAGGAGAGCCATATACTTCCTTAAAGGAAGACATAAGGACTTAAATTCCTCAAGGTTGCCAAATGGTCCAGACTGGCAGCTTGGCCTTTCTTGTAGCCTTATCAACTGGTCACTTCCTGGGTAGACAGAGACTGTTTACAGGGCTGAATTCACTCCTGCAGTGCCATAAAATAACTTGCCTGCCCTGATGGCCTGGCTTTTGCTCAAGACTT
>NW_008391340.1:0-230 GCF_000622305.1 Nannospalax galili
AACTTGGAAGTTCCCCTGCCCACTGGTAACCTTCAGTTTATCTGTTTTGCCGTCATCGATATTTATCTAAGTCATGCATTCTGTAACTTTTTTTCTGAACAGGCCTCTGTATGGTTTTCTTCAAGAGAGACAGAGATACAGTCTCTACTTCAGAGAGATGCCTTAGGGAGGATGAGTGATAGTGGATGACACATGGTTTGATTCCAGGCATCACACTTAGGATGACACAG
>NW_008391341.1:0-230 GCF_000622305.1 Nannospalax galili
AGCAACTTATTCATCACTGGGACTCCCACCTGGCTTGTTTGAGAAATGCGATGCGTGCGGTTATAGAAAACCATACTGTCCCCCTCTCGGGCCCTTTCAATTCTCCAACCCCAAGCCAACATCATTTTTAAAGATTCTTTGATCAGCCAGCAATAAATTTCTTTTTCCTACAGGAAGGGAAAATCCAAATATTAGTAGTTGGTATTATGAACCAAAATGAAAATTCAAAG
>NW_008391342.1:0-230 GCF_000622305.1 Nannospalax galili
TGTGTGTGTGTGTCTTGTGTGTTCTCATGGGTGTTTGTGCCAAGCACACGTATGGCATGCAGAAGACAACTTTGTGGCGCTGGTTCTCTCCCTCACCTTTAGGTGGGTTCCAGTCATCTCAGTGTCTCTGGCTCAGGCAGCCAGCTGTTCCCAAGAGAACAAGATCAGCCTGTTCATGTTCTTTTACCAAAGGGGAGGGCAGGCAGGTTCTTATCCCCTCTCCTGGGAGT
>NW_008391343.1:0-230 GCF_000622305.1 Nannospalax galili
CATTGTGAAGTCATATTGTAAAATTGAGATGGCAACATGTAGCATGGTGATTGCTAATGGGGCAATAGTGTTGGCAAACTGTTGCATTTTGAGATCACATTGGAACATTGTGATGTCACAACGGAACATTGTGAAGTCACATTGCAACCTTTTGATGGCTCCATGGATCATTGTGATGTCACATTGGCAGATTCTGAGGGGACATTGAGCAGTGTTTGCAAATTGAGCAT
>NW_008391344.1:0-230 GCF_000622305.1 Nannospalax galili
TGCTGTTGTAATGAAATGCTTCTTTTAATTAAAATAAATTTAAAAAAAATTAAAAAAAATAAATCTTTTCTCCTCTAAAGTGCTTTTGTCAGGGTATTTTATCACAGCAACAAAAATGAAACTAGGATACCAGGCAAGTGCTCTCCCTGGGGGAAAAAAATCAAGAAGGAAATAAAAAAGGAAGAAAACAAGGAGGCCCACTTTTTTTTTTTTGTCTTTTTGAAACAGGG
>NW_008391345.1:0-231 GCF_000622305.1 Nannospalax galili
ACAGCACTGGGATTGCAACTTGTGCTGATGCACCTGGCTTTTTTGTGGGTGTTGATGATCTAGAGTCACATCTTCATGCTTTCACGGCAAGCACTTTACCGGCTGAGCTATCCCCCAAGGCCTAGGGACCTTCTGCTGTATTCCACTGCGTGTGTGTTTTTGTGTCAGTATCATACTGTTTTTGTGACTGTGGTTCTGTAGTGTAGTTTGAAGTCAGGTATTTTCATTCAT
>NW_008391346.1:0-230 GCF_000622305.1 Nannospalax galili
GAAGGTAAAATTATTCAGTGTTGCACCAATAATTCAGGTATAGATTAGAAATACTTAGGCTGGGGGCTGGATAGATGGTTCAGTAGGTAAAAGCCCTGGCTACACTTGCAGAGGACCTGGGTCTTGTTCCCAGAACCCACATGGAAGCTAACAACTGTCCAAAATTCCAGACCCAGAGGATCAGACAACATCTTCTGACCTCCACAGGCACTGCACTACAGGGGTGCACA
>NW_008391347.1:0-231 GCF_000622305.1 Nannospalax galili
AATTCAATGACAAAACTGTTAATGATAAAACTCACACATCTTCAATTAACCCAAAGCCTGAATTATTTTTATTAATGTGGGGAATTCAGAGTGACAATGTGTATGCACGCATGTCCATATGTAGTCACGATATCAGTCAGTTAGGTGTTCAGCTCAGTGCACATTTGCACAATATAGTACTGAGAAAGTTCAGACAAAGCTGCTAAACGTCATCACAAACTGCACCCTTAC
>NW_008391348.1:0-230 GCF_000622305.1 Nannospalax galili
GGTGACACTGTAAATATAGCCAAATACACATGGCTGGAGAGGTCATTGATCTTAGAGAAAACCCAATCTCTGCCATATCTCTAGAAAAATGACATTTCTTATCATATGCTAAATATGGATCCTTATATTTATAGACAAGCATACCATAGACCACTGATCAAAGAAGCTTCATTTTGCAAAAGAAGGAGGCTACGGCAGAACCCTATAACTGGTTAGAGACAGAGAATATA
>NW_008391349.1:0-231 GCF_000622305.1 Nannospalax galili
CTTGGCCAGGTCTCATTTTTGGGCTCACAGTCTTGGCCACATGGTGTTGGTGTACAGATCAGGTAATGTTCCCAGACAAGCATGGCTGGATCTACCAGGAGGTTACTGAAAAAAAAAGTCAACAAATAAACCGAAAACAGATACATGGATGCATAGAGAGTTGGACATCTTCCTGATACTAAGTAGAGACAAGAAGTGACCAGTGTTGGGGCTTACCTGTGTTGAGCTAAG
>NW_008391350.1:0-231 GCF_000622305.1 Nannospalax galili
CTTAAGGGGAGAAAGGTTTCTTCACATAAAAGTAAGAAGGTAGCAAACAGAAGTCTCACATGGGGAGGAGGCATTTTTGCTGTGACTCCATAAAGCACAAAATTGTGGGAAGAAAATAATTCCAGAACTTCAAACTGGAGAAATGAGTTAATAATGGATCATTTTGCCAAGAAAAGATCAATTCACCTGACAAAAATTATAAACAACAAACATGCACTCTCTGGCAAGGAT
>NW_008391351.1:0-231 GCF_000622305.1 Nannospalax galili
GACCTAAGCCAGACCCAGAAAGACAAGTACAGTATGTTTACTGTCATATGTAGAATCTAAGTATGTGAGAAAGGTCTGAAAATAGACCAGAAACTGTCAGGGAAGGGGCAAGGACGGAGGGAGGCAGGAGGATCTGCTGGTGGGGAGGGGATGGTTTCAGGTGACACCTCCAGCATTGCAGGTGCTGTTCTGAGTTGTTGTGGCTATTTAGTGTCTTTTTTCCTCTTTCTA
>NW_008391352.1:0-231 GCF_000622305.1 Nannospalax galili
AGACAAGTAAAATAGCCTGGATTTCATTATGAGCAGCTGAGGAGGAGAATAGAGCGCACTTATTCTCACAGCTGTTAATTTTCAGATACATTAGACAAACTCAGATGAAGTCCAACTGGTAAAAGCAGGGAAACAGTTCACAATCCCACCAACCTTTCTCCTCATCCATGCCAGCATTTGGTGTCATTTGTTGTCTTAATCTTACTCATTCTGAGTGGGGTTGGATGAATT
>NW_008391353.1:0-230 GCF_000622305.1 Nannospalax galili
CTAACTGTACTCGAAACACTGCATGCTATTGATGATGCACTGTAATTCTGTGGCATTGGCTATATATTCTGAAGGTTTTTTCCCAATAAAATATGATGTAATTTGTGTTGTTTTAACTTAATTAAAACTAAAATTTGATATCAATTCTTTTTCTTTAAAAGTAATCTCTTCGGACTGGAGAGATGGCTCAATGATTAAGAACACTGGCTGTTCTTGCAGAAGACCAGAGT
>NW_008391354.1:0-231 GCF_000622305.1 Nannospalax galili
TAAAGACTTAGGAATTAACCATTAAAAATGTTTCTGGTTAGGACATCAATTTAACTGAGGTATTTGTGTGCTTAGCAAAACTCTTCCAAAGCCTCCCTCCCTTCTAGGAGTTTCCAGAGACAGAAAATACTTTCTAGAAGATGTAATTATTACAGAGGTCCTCATTTATGGAGATAATGCTCTAATAAATGCCTAATCATTGGTCTTTTATGAAACTTCTTTCTACTGTAT
>NW_008391355.1:0-231 GCF_000622305.1 Nannospalax galili
AGATCCTCATGCTTGTGAGCAGGCTCATTATTGACTGAGCCATCCCCCTGGCCTAACACTTTTGTTTTAAGCACTCCATTTTTCATATATTCTAGTCAGTTTTGTATAACAGTGTTATGGTTGAATGAGACTTCACACTGGCATTCCATATCAAAGAGCAAAAAATTCAATTTCCAGCTAATTTTTTTCAATTATTTTAAACTCAAATTACCTAGTCTAATCTATTATGTG
>NW_008391356.1:0-231 GCF_000622305.1 Nannospalax galili
CCTCAGGTCGTGACGGTACTCCATGATTTAATTATAAGATTTATTTCACTTTGGCCTTTGAGATGACTCGGTGGACCAAAGTGCCTTCCACCAAGACTGATGACCCGAATTTGAATCCTGGAACATACCTCATGGAAGGAGAGAGACATAGCCCACAAAATTTTCTCTACCACATATAATCTTAGGCATATCGATGTATACCTTAAAAGGTAGATTCTTTCACATTGCCTA
>NW_008391357.1:0-231 GCF_000622305.1 Nannospalax galili
GAGGCCAAAGGCATTGGTTCCCCTGCAGATAGATTTACAGGTGGTTGTGAGCCATCAAACATAGGTACTGGGAACTGAACTGAACTTGGGGGGTCTCTGGAAGAGCAGCAAGCACTCTTAACTGCTGAGCCCCTAGGCCTGGCTTCTTGTCGTTTTAATTTAAAAAATATTTTTTAGACATAGTCTTCCTGTTTAGCCCACACTGGTCTTGAGTTTGTAATCCTCCTGTAT
>NW_008391358.1:0-231 GCF_000622305.1 Nannospalax galili
AGTCTCATTCATAAAAGAATTTAAGAATGGACCCAAATGGAAACTTTTACAGTTTTATTAGAATCTTAAAGAAAAATCCCCAGGGCAGGCCAGCTGATATTCTTGGCAGCTTACTTGAGGAGGTGAATGGTGGGAAGAAGGGAAGAAAGCCATGGGAAGCCATGCAGGTTTACAGCCTGCATGGGAAGTCAGACACATGGCTGACTCACAGCCACATGGCTGGGAGAAGGA
>NW_008391359.1:0-231 GCF_000622305.1 Nannospalax galili
GGATGGCCAGTGAGTATGATAGAAAAAGACTTTCCAGGGAGGCAGATTCAGTGATACAGCTCCGTTTGTTCAGTGGGGGTCAGGAAAATATAGTGTGGAGGCTGCAGCCAAAGCTTCAGCTGATAGATGCTGACAGTATGCTTTATTTATATGTGGTAGGGGGATCTTATCATCTGACTATAGGGCAATGCCTAATTAACATATAGAAAAAATCTGGGGGTAGTTTTATTG
>NW_008391360.1:0-231 GCF_000622305.1 Nannospalax galili
GGGGGATAGGACTAGCAGCCCACCGGCCTCCTATCTGGGTAGAGCTGAAACCGGGAACACTTCCAACTCAGGTGAAGCAGTATCCCATGTCCCATGAACCCAGATCAGGGATTACTCCACACATCCAGAGGCTGAGACCAGGGCATCCTAGTACCCTGCAGGTCTGCATGAAATACACCCCTCCTTCTGGTAAAGAAGCCAAACTCAAATGATTACTGGCCAGTACAGGAT
>NW_008391361.1:0-230 GCF_000622305.1 Nannospalax galili
ATGTGCACGTTAGAGGGCGCAGCTGACATGACCATCTGCACGTCAAAGGGGACAGGTGACACGACCATCAGCATGTCAGTGGAGGCAAGTGACACGATAATCTGAACATCAGAGGGGGCAGGTGACATGACCATCTGCATGTCAGAGCGGGCAGGTCACATGAACATCTGCACATCAGAGGGGCAGATGACACTCCCATCTCTATTTCAGAGGTGGCAGGTGACATGACC
>NW_008391362.1:0-231 GCF_000622305.1 Nannospalax galili
AAAGTCCTTTCCTGTGACTGTAAGTTCCAATGTATTCCCTGTTTCCTCTTCCATCACATTCAAGGTATCAAGAAGTTATGTTGAGCTCCTTGATGGAGCTGAGGTTTGTGTACAGTGAAGTATGGGGATCTAGTTTTGTTCTTCTACATATAGTTGTCCAAGTTTTTCAATTGGAAAATCCTTAGATACCAGGGCCAGTAAAGGGCCATGGAGCATGGTTCATGGGAGGGG
>NW_008391363.1:0-231 GCF_000622305.1 Nannospalax galili
ACTGTGATTCTGTGTAGTATGGGATTCACATGGTTTCCTTTCGGTCTTGATGTGAGGCAGGTTGTCTCCACTCACTGTCATTCACCGTGCCTGTGTTTTCTTCCCTGCTCTGACACTCCTTAGTTCTCAGAATATAACATAGGTCTCCTACTGCAAAGAGAAGAGACCTCAGGGGCCCAGTGAGTCCCTGTCCTAGCCTAGTCACTGGTCTCTGTGCCCTTGACCTGAAAT
>NW_008391364.1:0-230 GCF_000622305.1 Nannospalax galili
CACATTGGGGGATTGTCAAGGGACATTTGGCCCCGTGTTTGCATAGTGAACCTGGTGACAACAGAATGGATCATTGTTATGACACAATGGCACATTGTGATGGCACAGCAGAACATTGTGAAGTCATATCATAATATTGTGATCGCATATTGGCGCAATATAATTGCACATGGGGTCACAGTGTTGGCACATTGGAGCATTGTGATGACACATTGAAGCATTGTCATGTC
>NW_008391365.1:0-231 GCF_000622305.1 Nannospalax galili
GCCTTTTGGAGAGATGGAAAAGTTCCTAGAGCCCTTTGGGTTGATGTGACCATTCCTGGAGCCCTTTTTGCTAACAGGGAAATTCCGACATGCCTTTGGCCTGACGTGGAAGATGCTAGGGTCTTTTGTGTACGTTTGGAAGTTCCAACAACCCCTTTTATAGACAGGGGATGTGCTAAATAACATTGTGGAGTAAGGGTTGATCTGTGGAGCCTTTTGAGAGGAGGGAAA
>NW_008391366.1:0-231 GCF_000622305.1 Nannospalax galili
TTAGCTATTGTGAATTGAGCAGCAACAAACATGGATGTACAGGTATTGCTACAGTAGTGTGAGTCCTTTGGGTATATAACAAAGAGTGGTATAACCAGTTCATATGTTAGATTCATGTTTAGTTTTTTTTTTTTTTAAGAATTATCCACACTATGTGCCCTTGTCTTCCCCACAGCCTGTGCAACTCCATTTTCCCCGACCCTCTATCCTGTTCTCCTTCTAGCTTTGGGC
>NW_008391367.1:0-231 GCF_000622305.1 Nannospalax galili
ATGGAGAAGAAACATGCTTAGAGACCAAGAAGGACAGTTCTAAAGCCTGGGACTAAGTCCTAAGAGCAGGTCACGTTCGGAATAAGTGAGGAGAAACATGCAGATGGGTCCAAGTTAACAGGAGCAGGTTGATAACTGGTGAAGTGTAGACGGGGCAAGAAATGGGTATTGGCAATGTGAGAGTTCAGAGAACATTCTCCCAAAAGGATTTCTTTAATTGTTATTTTTACT
>NW_008391368.1:0-231 GCF_000622305.1 Nannospalax galili
TTCTCCAGTCTCCACGACGGGGTCCAGTTTTGGCTCATGTGGCGCCACCCGTAAATATCCCTATTCCCAGGTGGTGAGAAGAAAAGAGAATTGGATGGGAGCATGCTGCGGGCATGCACAGTTGACTGAACACGTGCCCAACATTTTCCTCCTTCCCTTCCTTCTTCCCTTCACTCCGTCCTTCCTCCCTTTCCAGCCGTCCCGCCATTCTTTCCCAACCTCTCTCCTTCC
>NW_008391369.1:0-231 GCF_000622305.1 Nannospalax galili
AGTAAGATGGGATTGTCAAAAGAAGTTGCAAAAGGAAGGCAGTGATACCTTTCCAATAGCTACATTTTCTTTGTGGCGCCTGGTTAGAGATCCTTTAATAACAGACAAAGTGAAAGTAAGACAAGAACTTGAGGAGGCGAAGGAAGTTTTGCAAGAAATACAGGAGGTGGAAACCTGCCGCTTCTTGGGATCTGCTGATGATCTAGACCAGGAAAGAGGGGCATGTGGAGG
>NW_008391370.1:0-231 GCF_000622305.1 Nannospalax galili
GAAGTCATATTGTAACACTCTGAAAGGCAAATTGGTATATTGTGATGTCACATTGGAGCACTGTGATGTCACATTCGAGAATTGTGATGTCACACTGGATAATTGTGATGCCACAATGGAACATTGTGATGGCACATTGTAGCAAGATAATGGCACATGGGGTGATAGTGTTGACACTTTGGAGAATTGTGTTGTCATATTCACGAATTTTTACATCACAATGGATTATTG
>NW_008391371.1:0-231 GCF_000622305.1 Nannospalax galili
CTGAGGAGTGTGATGTCACAATGGAGCATTGTGAAAACATATTGGAGCATTCTGATATCAGATTTGGGTATTCTGAAGACATACTTGAGCATTTTGGTGGCATGTTGGGACACTGTGACGGCACAGTGGGGATTTCGGGGCACAATGAAACAATTTGGTTCCATATTGTAATGCATTGATGCATTATGATGGCCTATTGGACATTGTTGTGGTACTTTGGGGTATATTGTG
>NW_008391372.1:0-231 GCF_000622305.1 Nannospalax galili
AGGGTTAGGGTTAGATTTAGGATTTGAGGGAGGGTTAGTGCTAGGTTAGTGCTGAGTAGGGGATAGGTTAATGTTTAGGCTTAAGGTCAGGATAATGTTTAGGGTTAGTGTTAGGTTAAGTGTTAGGATCAATGTTATGGATAGGGCTAAGGTTAGGTTTAAGTTTAGGTCTAGGATTAAGGTTAGACTTAGGGTTAGAGGTAATTTTAGGGCTAGGGTTATGCAGAGGTG
>NW_008391373.1:0-231 GCF_000622305.1 Nannospalax galili
GCAGGTAACAATGGGGCCTAGAGGGATAGAAGGCCCATGTTTTGGCTGTGGGCAGACTGGTCATATTAAAAGAAATTTTCCTCAGCAAGAGAACCAGCCTAAGCCTGTAGATGGGGTATCAAAGAGACCCCCATGTATGCCCTGTCCCTGGTGTTGCAAAGGGTTCCATCAGCAGAAGGATTGTAAATCCAGTTTTGATATTAAAGGAAAGCCATTTAACTAAGTGGGGGC
>NW_008391374.1:0-231 GCF_000622305.1 Nannospalax galili
GATAATGCAGTTGGCAATTTGGTTGGTCATGGAATAAACTCGAGGGGTTCCGCCCATGGATAGATGAATCCATTGTATGGGCTCACTCTCTTGTGCGAGAGGAGCAGTGCACAATGCACTTTCAATGAAAAGATAAAGAGACATTAGGGTGTCAGAATCGAACCTTTTGAAAGTGGCCTTATTTATGGACTGTTGGATTTTGGTGAGTATTTGTTGACAATGAGGTGGCAA
>NW_008391375.1:0-231 GCF_000622305.1 Nannospalax galili
AATATTTGTGATGATCCTGTTTAGTTATGAAATACAATGGAAGACAAAAAAACCTGACAGTAAATAGCTGTGTGATGAAAACAGTTTCCTAAGCCTGTGGAAGACATTCATTGTAATACAATGCTATACTTCCAATTGAGGTCAAACACACAGGGACATTATAAATGGGTTCTTCCTGCTCTCTAGTGGCCATCTCTCAAAATGCAGACAAATGTATAAGAAGGTGAATCA
>NW_008391376.1:0-231 GCF_000622305.1 Nannospalax galili
TACAGAAGGCGGCTTCATAGCTGTACATAAATTTGAAAGGGCCATTGGACCAACAGACATTTGAAATGGCATCTGCTTCCCTGTTGATTGTGTTCTTGGGTGGTATGTCTTTACCTTTTAACCACCAGTGAGCAATAATTCGTTTGTTTTTTATACTGACTTCTGGGATTAGCTGTTTCGTGGAAGAAGCTATTTGTTTTGATTTTTAAAAATGACAAAAATTGGGCTGGA
>NW_008391377.1:0-231 GCF_000622305.1 Nannospalax galili
CCCTGCCCAAGAAATGAAAGCTCTGCTCTCTCCTTTGGCTGCAGGTGCAGCTTAATGTCCCTGTTTCCAGGCTACAAAGTCTTATCTACAACTAAATTTAGTTTATAGTCTTCACCATCTTCATGGTTCCCTTTCCACTGTCACTGAGTCAAAAGGTCCTACATCAGGTTACAAATGGAGTACAGAAAATGTAGCATGCAAACAAAATGGGACACTATCCAGCCTTTAAAA
>NW_008391378.1:0-231 GCF_000622305.1 Nannospalax galili
TACTTTGTGGGATGCCCTATTTACATATGGAAGTGGGCTCCTGCCAGGCTTCCAGACTGAAAATCACACAGGAAAGCCTGGCAGTTCCAGAGCCGGAGGCCACGGCTACTTCAAAAGATGAGTCAGGAAGATGCCGGGAACGCATGCGGCTGATAAAAGGAGTCTCTGCATTTGAATCCAAGCCCCTGGGCTTTCCGGATATGGAGAAACTGCTACTTTACACAGCAGGAG
>NW_008391379.1:0-231 GCF_000622305.1 Nannospalax galili
TATAGCTGGCTCAGTGATACCTTGTTTCCTATGATTTTACTCACCTGTGTACACCTTTGTAAGTAGTCACTTGACTAAACTCACATCAATCACGCTGTTCAACTGGACCATCCACTTCTAGATACAGAAGTCTAGGTGTTTATTCAATCCATCATTCCTCCATTTCCTCAAAAACCATAGCTTACTATTTATGGCAGGAAGTCCCCCTGCCCCATTTTTGTTTGTTTGTGT
>NW_008391380.1:0-231 GCF_000622305.1 Nannospalax galili
CATGATTCTGTGGATAATCTTAATGAAGCTCATTGGGTCACCAAGAGAAAAATCATAAAGGTAGACTGATTAAACAATGAGATCTAAGCCAGCCAGAGCTCCACATGAAGACCCTATCTTAAAAAATTAACATTCTGGGACAGTGGGTTGGCTCATTGGATAAGACCCTTGACACCTAGTTTGTCAGCCAGAGTTTTATATGTCAGGAACCCATATGGAGTAAGGATTGAA
>NW_008391381.1:0-231 GCF_000622305.1 Nannospalax galili
AATCATTACCCGAACACTAACCCTAACCATAACCTTAATCCTAACTCTCACTGAAAACTAATCCACACCCTAACCCATCCTTAACCCTTACCCTAACACTAATCCAAACCCTAACCCTAAACCTAACCCTAACGCTAACCCTAACCTTCCATCTAAGGCTAACACTAACCGTCAATATACCCTAATCCAAACCCTAACTCTAACCCTAAACCTTACCCTAATCATAAGGCT
>NW_008391382.1:0-231 GCF_000622305.1 Nannospalax galili
ATGCTCCAATGTATTTTCACAATGCTCCATTGTGACACCACAATGTTCAGCATATCATCACAATGCAGCAATGTGTCATCACAGTGGTTCAATATGTCACAACTATGCACAATGTGCCATCAGAATGCACTACTGTGACACTGCAATGCTCTAATGTGCTGTAACAATGTTTTCTGTGTTATCACAATTCTCCAATGTGACACCACCATGCACAGTGTGCCATCACAATCC
>NW_008391383.1:0-231 GCF_000622305.1 Nannospalax galili
AAAAAAAAAAACTCACCTTTGGTGGTGCGCTGCAACTGCAACCGGCTCTAGACAGCTGAAAAGGCCTGGGGGAAGGTGGCTTCAGGAGGGGCCCGGCCTCTTCAGTTCTGTGGGTGGCCAGGGAACCACCCTGCTCCCTGAGTGTACAGCCCTGCAGGCAGCAGCACTCACCAAATCCCTGGCTGAGGGAGCCCTTAGTAAAGCCTACAATGTTTTCACTGACTGGGGCAG
>NW_008391384.1:0-231 GCF_000622305.1 Nannospalax galili
ATGCACATGTACACACACTCAGACACACCTATACACAAAAATAAACAATAAAATAAATCTTTAAAAATAAAAATATCAGAGCATGGATGGTGGGAGCCAGGAGGTACTTAGGGGAGGATGGGGATAATGGACGCACTGTGACTAGGGAGGGAACCAGATGGGAGAAAAGAAGAGTGGAGGTGAGTGAATCGTGGGGGGCTAGGACCCCTAGAGGAAGTGATGCCCTTGAAA
>NW_008391385.1:0-231 GCF_000622305.1 Nannospalax galili
GGGCATATGCCCCCTTAATCCTTCAGGACCCTTCCTTAAACTCCACTCAAGACAGTGTGTGAAGGTATATATGTAAGCTTTACATACCAAAGTACTGAGAGCAGCGTGCTCATCTCACTGCAAACAATGAGGGAAATTAAATGTGTGTGATACTCTAGGCCTAGGAATCAAAGGACAAGATTCTCTCTAAGATGAAGGTGGGTCCTGACTTCTACTTCCCCATCTCATGAC
>NW_008391386.1:0-231 GCF_000622305.1 Nannospalax galili
GGCACTGCACTCACATGTACAAAACCATTCAGACGTACATACCCATACAAATAAAGCTGGGCATGACAGCATATACCTTTAATCTCAGTACTCAGGAGGCAGAGACACATGTGTTGTTGTTGCCTGCTTTAGTGGGCTAGCTACTGGAGGACTCTCCATTGGGGGCAGGGGAGAGCAGGTGCAAAATCAATGGCGCAGATTTCGGGAGACTCACTCAGCAGTTAGCAAGCA
>NW_008391387.1:0-231 GCF_000622305.1 Nannospalax galili
ATCTCACAGTGTTTGTGACAGCATACACTCTGCTCTCTTTATGTTGCTTCTGGTTCTTACTGTTGAATTAGATTTATTCTACATGTTTAGGTTTTCACAAGCTTTGGTGTCCTTGGGCCTAAAAGGTGCTAAATACCTTTACAGCAAGGATCCGTTGTGGAGAAATAGCATCCTTGAAGATACTGCCAAACAGCCATTGGGAAGATTTATTTGCACTGTGAAAATTTAATT
>NW_008391388.1:0-231 GCF_000622305.1 Nannospalax galili
GGCCAGATGCCTCCCGCGGCTTCTCGCGGGACCATGCGGCCGGTTGCGGGCCAGAGACTGCCTGCCCTGGACCTTGTCCCAGCACTTCGTGTGTCCTTCATCAGACCCCGGTGACGGTCGTGTGGTCGGCCCCAAGTACGACGTTTGAGAAATCTCACCATTGTTTGCGTCGGGTGCCAGCCCCTAGGAATAACTACTACAAGTTTGCTCTCCATGCGGAGAGCTTTGAGG
>NW_008391389.1:0-231 GCF_000622305.1 Nannospalax galili
CTTATGAATACATTTCCAGTATCAGTAATAAAAGAGAAATTCCAATTAATGTCATTCTATAGTGAAGTGTGGTGGTTAACATTTATTGAGTAACCACAGTAGACTGTTTAGGGTCATTTGCTAACCATCATATTTGAACACTACAATTACTGATCAAGACAAAATTCTTGTCTCACTTGACAAATAGGAGCATAAAATTCAGATATTTTAGCAATATTTTCGCTATATGCC
>NW_008391390.1:0-231 GCF_000622305.1 Nannospalax galili
TGGGAATCTGCTTGTGCTGAATTCTCTCCCTGGACAGAACATTCTCTGCACCACTTCATATTCTCTCCCACACCAACAAATGACAAAGTCCTAATAGACCACCAAGAGTGCAACTGTTAGTGAGACAGCCCTGGCTGCACAATATTACTCAGAGTTTGAACCTTACTTTGCAGTGGTTTCGGTTCCCCCATTTCTTTCCTATCTCAACTCTCTTCATTTAAGAATGACTCC
>NW_008391391.1:0-231 GCF_000622305.1 Nannospalax galili
ATTCATTCTACCGGTTCTGTTTCTTTAGAGAACCCTGACTAATACAGGACTATAGAGCTGGCTTATTGATTAAGGTCCTATACTGTTCTTGCAGAAGACTCAAGTTCAGTTCTAAGCACCCACATTAGGCAGCTCACAACTGCTTGCAATTCTAGTTCCAGGGTATCTGACACCTTCTTCTGGCCTCCAGGGGTACCTACATTCATATATACATACCCACAGACACCCACA
>NW_008391392.1:0-231 GCF_000622305.1 Nannospalax galili
TATTGAAGGATTTTTCAAGTATTTATTAGTCATTTTTATTTCTTCTTTTGAAAATTCTATGTTGAGATATGTAGCTCATTTTTAAATTGAATCATATATTTTCTTGACTCAACAGAGTATGCATAACTGTGGCTCATCAGGCTCATCTGGAATGTGATCATGTTTTTATTTTTGTTTTTGTTTTGAGACAAAGCCTAGCCATGTAGCTCAAGTTGTCTTGAACTTATTATG
>NW_008391393.1:0-231 GCF_000622305.1 Nannospalax galili
ATAGGTTAATCAACATGGAAAGACTCACTCTAAATATGGGTGACACCATTATGGAGGCTGGGCTCTCAGCTTAAACAAAAAGCACAAAGCAAGCTGGACAGAAGAATTTGTATCTCTCTTTTTCCTGATTGTAAATGCCATGTAACCCGCATCAAGTTTCTGCCCTCAGAACCTCCATACCATAATGGACTGGACCCTCAAACTGTGAGCCAAAATAAACCCTTCCTTCCT
>NW_008391394.1:0-231 GCF_000622305.1 Nannospalax galili
AATGAATTGATAAATTTCTTCAAATGAACTTCTTCCTCCATCAATTTTTTTTAATGAAAACAACTCAATTTTTTATTGTTCCAGTACCATTTAATGAAAATACATCCTGTGGTTGAGAGAACAAGTTCTGTGCCTTTTACTTAGACTAGAATGAAGTTTTAATAGTAAAAATCTAATTTGAATGCATGGGAAATTGTGGCCAATCTAGCGCACTCCATCTTTGGCTGCTGT
>NW_008391395.1:0-231 GCF_000622305.1 Nannospalax galili
GGTCTTCTGCAAGAACAACCAGGGTTCTTAACCGCTGAGCCATCTCTCCAGGCCTTCAGGTTTTTTCTTTATTCAGTTATAAGGGAGCTGTGGCTTAGTAATGCCGTGAAGACGCTCCCAGATCCACAAAGTTCAGATTCCTATTCTTCAATCCACCTGCACCACAGCTGCCCCCTCCCCATGGCTCCTCCCTTCTGTTGTGTGCTGAGCTGCAGTGGATTCAGTGACCAT
>NW_008391396.1:0-231 GCF_000622305.1 Nannospalax galili
AGCCAGTGGGCGTTGCCTTGTTATTTGTAAGTTAACAGGAAAAGCTTTTACTGATGGGGTTTTTGGGTCCTGGGGCCATTGTGTCTGGAGATTTGGGGGGTGGCAACTCCCCTTATCCCTGAGATTACAGAGCTGTTCAATTGCTGTGGGCTGTGGCGCCACAGGCAGCGGCGGTGAAGGCTTTAGGGTCTTTTTCATTATTTTTTAGGGCTGTCGAATCTGCTGTTGGGA
>NW_008391397.1:0-231 GCF_000622305.1 Nannospalax galili
ATCAAGGCTGTGCTGTGTTGTAACACAATCACAGTCCTATGAGCTGAACACAAACCACTCCTGAATTCTGTTTGATGTGCTATAGATAGTAGGACACATGGGTCACAGGGAGCTCTCTCCTTTTTGTTCTTCCCCTTATATGGAGAACTCCCTGTTGCTTTGCTCAGTGCAGGGCCTTATCTCTGGGAACAGAGAGACTGGTTGGAGCAGAGTAACAAGTCTGGGACTTGA
>NW_008391398.1:0-230 GCF_000622305.1 Nannospalax galili
TCTGCACGTCAGAGGGGGCAGGTGACAAGACTATGTGCACATCAGAGGGGGAAGGTGACACGACCATCTGCAATTCAGAGGGGCAGGTGACACGACCAAATTTATGGCAGAGAGGGCAGGTCACACGATAATGTGCACGTTAAAGAGGGCAGGCAACACTACTATGTGCACTATTAAGAGGGCAGGTAACACGACCATCTGAACATCAGAGGGGGCAGGTGACACGACCA
>NW_008391399.1:0-231 GCF_000622305.1 Nannospalax galili
TTTTTTACTGTATTTTGCTTTGCAGCAGGGGGCAGGAGGGGGTGGGCCATGATGTAGGTGTGGAGGTCAGAGGACAGACTGTGGGGTCTGGTTCTTTCCTTCCATCATGTGTGTTCTGGGCATGGAACTTAGAGGAACTCAGGTATTCAGGGTTGGCAGCAATTGTCTTTACCTAATGAGCCATCTTGCTGATCCAGATTGATATTTCTATAAGTTTTGAACACTGTAAAT
>NW_008391400.1:0-231 GCF_000622305.1 Nannospalax galili
TACAATGATCCATTGTGTCGTCACCATGCTCAATATGCAAACACAGCGCTCTATGTCCTCTCACAATCCCCAATGTGACATCATAATGCTCGATTGCATCATCACAATGCTCCAATGTACCAACACTATGGCCACATGTGCCACTATATGGCTCCAATGTCCATTCACAATGTTAGAGTAACTTCACAATGTTATATTTGGCAATCACAACTCTCATTTTGCAATCACAAT
>NW_008391401.1:0-231 GCF_000622305.1 Nannospalax galili
TCCTCCACCAAAGTAATTAGGCCATTACTTTTCAACTTTTCCTCAAGCAAGCTTGTGAGGTTCTAGTAGATAGCAGCCAGACTGTGCCAAAATAGCCTAGCTGCTGCTTAAGTCCTTGTTTTCATCTCCTTCTGGAAGATCTTGAGCTGGGCCTCTACTAGAATGACCCATTGAGGTCTTTTTACATCATTTGACTGCTTGTCTAATCCAAACTCCCAACATCTTCCACAT
>NW_008391402.1:0-231 GCF_000622305.1 Nannospalax galili
AATGTTTTACAAAGAGTATTTTTTTAAGATGAAAAGGAGGTCATTATGGATTACGGAACTGAAAATTAAAGAGTTTGTAAAACAGGATTATAGTAGGGAAATGTACTTACAGACTTTTGTACAAGCTAAGGGCCTGGGAGCCTTTTAAAAAATATTTCATGTTAGCCGGGCTTGGTGGTGCACGACTTTAGTCCCAGCACTTGGGAGGTAGAGGCAGGCAGATCTCTGTGA
>NW_008391403.1:0-231 GCF_000622305.1 Nannospalax galili
CAAGGCTTACAAGGACATCTCAAAGTTTATATAATATATTTAAGATAAATGCTCATCTCTATATACATAGGATAAAAATTCCTTGGTAAGTTTATAGATTTATTTATAATTTGTTATTCAAATTATTAAATTTTAATAATTTAAAAGTGTAAATAGGATTATAGCACAGTCTTCCTAAACTGATTATGCTGGAGGTTGTAAATATCAATTCAATAATGTTTAACTATGTAC
>NW_008391404.1:0-231 GCF_000622305.1 Nannospalax galili
TTGTATTACTGTTTCAATTTCTTTTTGTTTTATGGGTCTGTTTATGATGTTAATCTCTTCTTGTTTAGTTTTGGTGGTTCTGATGCCTTTAGATATTTGTACATTTAAGTTTTCAAATTTAGTAGCCTATAAGTTTTTAAAATATTCCCTTATATTGTTCTGGATCTTTTTGGTGTCTGCTGTGATGTTTGCCCTTTCATCTCTGATTTTGTTGATTTGGAGGTGCTCTTT
>NW_008391405.1:0-231 GCF_000622305.1 Nannospalax galili
AAAAAAAAAAAAAAAAAACCTTGACCATTGCAAACAGTGATAGGACGGTAACAGGTACAGTGAAGGAGACATAATATATAAATGCATAGAGGAGCCAGGCAGCTATGAACTGTCCCTTAAGGCAAGAGTGTGGTAGTTAAAAACCTTGAAAATGAAGACACATAAAGTATTTTTTTAAAGGTCAGACATTTGAAAAAATGAAAACCACAAATGAAGGTTAAGCCTTACAAG
>NW_008391406.1:0-231 GCF_000622305.1 Nannospalax galili
GCTTAGAAGTGAGAAGTTGATTCAAATTTCACTTCAGTGAATTACGACATTTACGTAAACCAATTTAATTTTGCAGTTTCAAGTTGTCCATCAGAATAATCACTTGGCCAAGATGGTAAATAGACTGAAGTACTAGAGATAGGTTGTTTAGTCTCTTATGTTTCCTTAAAATTCTGAAAATCTAGTGTATTTGATTTTATCTAAAGAATACTCAATTGACAAAAATAACAA
>NW_008391407.1:0-230 GCF_000622305.1 Nannospalax galili
GTGACATGACCATGTGCACGTCAGAGAGAGCAGGTGAAACGACCATGTGCATATTAGAGAGGGCAGGTGACACGACCATGTGCATATAAGAGGCGGCAGGTGACACTACCATCTGCACCTCAGAGGTGGCAGGTGACACGACAATCTGCTCATCAGGGTGGGCAGAATTCACGACCAACTTTATGATAGAGAGGGCAGGTGACACGTCAATGTGCACATCAAAGTGGGCA
>NW_008391408.1:0-231 GCF_000622305.1 Nannospalax galili
GTTCCTTTGCTAATAAACTCTATTCTGCTGGAGTTTTATCTGTGTCCTGGTTCTTTCTCCCAATCAACAGGATTCATCCATCACCCACTTCATCTATCAGTACTGTTTTATCATGGATGCCTTTTGTGAAGATTTTAAAGACTTCCTGAAGTCCCTTAGTACAGAATTTGGTTTTTTGCCAATTTTTTCTTTAGGAACTTGGACTTGACACAAATCTTGCCACTTTTGCCT
>NW_008391409.1:0-231 GCF_000622305.1 Nannospalax galili
TGAGCACCCAGGCTAGCTGGCTGGTGGACTTCTGGGGTTCTCCTGGCTCTGCCTCCTCTCTCAGTGGGATTACAGACTCACGGCTCCTGTGTCCCACTCTACGTGGGCTCTGGGGATCTGAACCTAGTTCTCATGGTTGCACAGTAGGCCAACTGAGCCATCCCACAGTCCCGTTGGATTTCACTGGATTATTTACCTTCTATTTATTATTTATTTATTTATTTATTTATT
>NW_008391410.1:0-231 GCF_000622305.1 Nannospalax galili
ACTGTGGCTCACTTTCTTGTTAATACCCATTGGTATACTTATGCCCTTACTATTTTTCACAGATCCCTATGTCTGAGGATGTCCTTTGTGGTTTTTTTTTTTCTTTTATAACAATTTGGTTTTGTTCCTTTTAATTCCTCACCTTTACAATAAGTTTTCATATTTGGATAGGATAAATCATTGTTTCTCACATGCCTGTTTGCTAATGACACTCTTATTAGTACTCTGAAC
>NW_008391411.1:0-231 GCF_000622305.1 Nannospalax galili
AACTGGATTTAGAAATGTAAACCCAAGAGCAATGGTCCAGGCCATGTGGGGTTTACTATGCTGTGTCCAAAACCCCAGGTTAGTTGACACATGGACTGACAAGAGAAGTTCTTTAATTTGTGGTGAGAATACACAGTGACATGCCACACACTGTATAATTTGCACAGTGACATGCCACATACTGTATAATCTCAGCGTATCTCTTGGTGACACTTGATAGGACTCTGTGAC
>NW_008391412.1:0-231 GCF_000622305.1 Nannospalax galili
CCCCTGTGGTATTTGGTGATAAGGGTAGACTCAATGGCCAGTATGCATGTTAGAAGATACTTGGCTTCCTTCTGTCTCAAAATAGCTAACAGAAGGTGCAGAGCTTATCTAGGCTCAAGGCTCTGTTTTCTAAAACTCAAACAAAGAGCAGCCTCTAAGCTGTGCCTTTTTATTAGACAGAAATAGACAAAAAAGAAGCAATCCAAGACCCTGTAAGACCCCAAAGTAAAG
>NW_008391413.1:0-231 GCF_000622305.1 Nannospalax galili
TCCCCGCAGGCGGGGGCACTCTGTGGTCAAGAATTTCATTCTATAATTCCATAAGATAAGAACTTGAAAGTCTTTGGTTTGAGGTGGCATTGGTAGCTTTTGAGTTTCCAGGACCCTAGCCTCTCAAGCTAAGCACAACAGAGCAGAGAAAGGCTCTGTTGCACTCCAAGACACCTGCTATTCCCATATTATCTCCATTGTGGCTTCTAGACACTCCAGTATACATGGTAT
>NW_008391414.1:0-231 GCF_000622305.1 Nannospalax galili
TGACACTGGCAGAATCAAGAACGAGTAGGTGAATGAATGAATGAATGAATGAATGGATGGATGGATGGATGGGAGAATGGATGACTATGTGTCTTTCCTAGTCTCTTACTGACTGAGAGCTTCCTAGAGCCTGGGGCTATGTAAGTTTTTATATCCTTCATTGTTCCCAGCATAAAGTCACAGTGAGTAGCCAGTGGGCGTGAGTTTGACAACCAGCAAGTGCACAGTTTA
>NW_008391415.1:0-231 GCF_000622305.1 Nannospalax galili
CTGGCCTCTAACTCACAGAGATCTGCCCTCCAAGAACTGCAGCTTACAGGATACGCAGCTCTTTCAGACTCGCTAATAAACTATTGCCTGAAGATAGTCCATGTCCTACTCTCTCTCGCAGGTTATTGCTCTAGAATATTCTCTAGAATATGGAAGCTGATCGCAATAAGTTTTAGGGAACAGACAGTACAACATCTTTGAACCTCAACCTCAGCCACCTTAGCAGAGAAA
>NW_008391416.1:0-231 GCF_000622305.1 Nannospalax galili
CTCTCAACATGAACTCTTACTGTTGCGGGGCAGCCAGAGTTCCAGATGGCACTGGCGTCTGAGAGTAAATGACTCATGCGGCAAGAGCACAAGCTGTAACAGTCTTGGGGCTCCTCTGCGGAAAGTGAACTGTATCACTCTTGTTATACTGCTCTTCAAGCCAGGTGACAGCTGGCTCAATTTCAGGGAGGGGAGAAAGGCCCTGCCTGTCGTAGGATGTAGGTGAGGTCC
>NW_008391417.1:0-231 GCF_000622305.1 Nannospalax galili
TTTTTTTACTGTTACAAATAATGCTGTTCATCTCAGTTTTTGTGGGTTTTTTAAATTTTTTGTTTTTTTTCAGTGCTGGGATGGAACCTAGGGCCTTATGCATGCTAGATAAACATTCTACTAGCTATATACCTAGCCTTTGTTTTTTTAAAATGTGTATCTATTTTTTTTGTATGTATTTTATAATCTGGGATCCACAAATGCCCCAAACAGACAGACAGGTGAATCTAG
>NW_008391418.1:0-231 GCF_000622305.1 Nannospalax galili
GAGAGCATCAAGCTGCAACAGTTCTCTGCTGTACCAGCTCTCTACTAGCATCCCACAGCTGCGAGAATTCAAAGCCGCTTCATTGGAATTCCATGTGGAAATCTGTTTTAAGTCATTTTGTCCCATTTAAAGTTGATAATCCATAAATGAGACACACTACCACTAGTTTGTACCCTTGAGGTTTTCCCACTCCATTCTTGGTTATTAGTTTAGTTTTGTTTTTTGAATCCA
>NW_008391419.1:0-231 GCF_000622305.1 Nannospalax galili
CATAATGTTACATTAAGATTTCCCAATGTTCCATTGTGTCATCACAATGCTTCAATGGGACAACAACGTGCACTATGTACCATTACAGTGTTACAATATGACTTCGCAATGGTCCATTGTGCATTCACAATGTTCCAATGTAGTATCACAATGCTCCCATGTGACAACTGTATCGGCACATGCCATAACAATGCTCCATGAGGCCATTTAACTATGTGCAATTGTGTCATT
>NW_008391420.1:0-231 GCF_000622305.1 Nannospalax galili
TATTTTATGTGAGTTTATTAACTTATAAAGGAATGAATACCCAGTGCCTAGCCCCATTCCGCGACTCAGAGACTGCCTTATCAGACCATGCCACACCCATAGCCACTGCTAGCATTCGCTCATGCCTCTGGGGCCAGCAATTGACCCAGGTCCACAAGAGTCAGTCCATTGTGTCCCTCAGCTGCTGAGCGGCTGGCTGTGCATTCCCCCACACCATGCGCTCTACCATGC
>NW_008391421.1:0-231 GCF_000622305.1 Nannospalax galili
ATAATGAACAAATTTGTGGCTTTTAACCAGGTCTTCTCTTTGAAAAAAAAAAGTGTCACTATTTTTTTCTCATCCCATGTGAAATCAGTAAAGAAAAAGAAAGAAGTGGTAGAAGTATATGTCTCTACTGGAATGAAGTTACTTGTGCAAAAATTTAACTTTTTATTTATGTGTATGAATGTATCACCTGCATGCAAGTGCAATTGTGTTATGCAATGCCTGAGGAGGTCA
>NW_008391422.1:0-231 GCF_000622305.1 Nannospalax galili
GGCCACTTCCCCTCTCATGATCAAGTCTAGCACCTTGCAGGCATGGTGGGACGCTTGGGTAGAGAACAAGGGAGGCTGAGAGCAACACATTCCTTCTGCACACAGTGGTTACCAGGTAGCTCACTAATGTCCCATGTGCCTGGACTGTCAGGACTTAACCTGCAGAGCTTCTACAGGTTCAAGCCTAGCTCCTGCTCACCTGAGGAGGGACCAAGGAAAGAATGTTCAAAG
>NW_008391423.1:0-231 GCF_000622305.1 Nannospalax galili
TGTGTGACCAGGGGGAAATGACATGACCTCTGTGTCCCCATCTACTGTTCCTGCAAGATGATGGGATAGTGCTGACACGGGAATCAAAGCAGACTCACACCTGACCCCTTACCAGCTGTCCATGCATAGAATGTCTGTACATGTTAGCACATGGTGGCTCTTTAACAAACTTGAACAGAATCATAGTCCGACTTCTGTACTGTCAATAAAAACAAAGAAACTACTCAGTTG
>NW_008391424.1:0-231 GCF_000622305.1 Nannospalax galili
GGTATCTATTGAAGCATCAAGATCCACACATTAATATTCAATTAGAAAAAAAATAGGTCTTGTACAGTCCGCAAGACTTGTAACCCTTTTATTATAACCCTAAAACAATGGGATATCTTTACTACGGGTCAGAAATGGGACACGGGTCTCACATGGGGACTGAGGGCCTATGTATATGGTATAGACCCTGTAACCCTATTTACAATTCAAAAATTTCCAAAACCCAAACTG
>NW_008391425.1:0-230 GCF_000622305.1 Nannospalax galili
TGACACGACCATGTGCACGTCAGAGAGGGCAGGGGACATGACCATCTGCAAGTCAGAGGGGGCAGGAGACATGACTGTCTGCACGTCAGAGGGGACAAGTGACATGACAATGTACACGTCAGAGGGAGCACGTGACACGAACATGTGTTCATAGAGGGGGCAGGTGATACGACCATCTTTATGGCTGAGAGGGAAGGTGACACGACCATGTGCATGTCAAAGAGGGCAGG
>NW_008391426.1:0-231 GCF_000622305.1 Nannospalax galili
GTGTGTGGCATTCCCAGGTAACCTGCTGCCTGCTCCCCTCTTCCCCAGGATCTATCTCCTACACCTTGAGTCTTTTCCTTTATGAGTATTTCACCTGATGTACGTATGTACACCCAGACACGCAATGCCTGTGGAAGCCAGAAGAGGGCATAACATCCCCTGGAACTGGAGTTGCTGATGGTTGCCATGTGGGTGCTGGGAACTGAATGCAGGTCCTCTGCAAGAGAAGCC
>NW_008391427.1:0-230 GCF_000622305.1 Nannospalax galili
TGCCCTGAGTTCCTACCTTGGTCTCCCAGATGAACTGTGACCCAGGATATGAAAGATAAATAAACCCTTTCCTCCCCAAGTTGGTATTGGTCACAGCTTTTTGTCACAGCAATGAAGAAACAAACTAGGACACCATCTTATTCAACTATACATGCCCACTTCCCACATGGCCCCATCCAAAACCCTCCCTTCCCCCACTAGAGCCCTTATACTCTGATATCCCTGCTACT
>NW_008391428.1:0-231 GCF_000622305.1 Nannospalax galili
TGTTGTGCCTTATTGATGGGATTATACTACTATAAGAGTGTGCCATGGCCTCATTGATATGATATAAGCAATGCATTCCTGTAAGGATGAATTTAAACTTAGAATTCAAAGATCATATAACCCTAACACCCAAAGCTTGTATTCTCGAACAGCAATAATTAGCTGCCAATAATTCTTCAACTAGGATTGGGGCTTGGTGTTCATTTCCATGGTTCTTTGCTGTTTTTTTTT
>NW_008391429.1:0-231 GCF_000622305.1 Nannospalax galili
AAAAAAAAAAGTAAGTCACCAAAAGATAGTTTTCACTAAAGGATATTTTTTAGAGCTTCCCCCAAGATTTTGTGGGTGATCCAGAAGACAGTGTTTTACACTCCTGATTTTATATAACACAACAGACTGTCAAACTTAGCACTCTTGAGTGTTTTGATGGCTGAGCCCACACAATGCTAAAAAAGCAGCCCATGACTCATGTGCGCTTCCTCTGCTGGCATAGACCCAGCT
>NW_008391430.1:0-231 GCF_000622305.1 Nannospalax galili
TTGTCCTCAATCCTCATTCTCTGCATTGGTCTATGGGGCCAAAATCTTGAAGTGCTCCAGTAGAGCAAAAGTCACTGCATTGTGACTTGGAGCTCATTTGCAAACTTCTAGACGTCAAATCCACGACCAATGTGTGAACCATAGCCAAGCTGTGACTAAGAAGTGGTGTCAAAATAAAGGACCCCTGAGGGATGGAGATGTAGTTCAGGGGTAGAGAGCCTTTTTAGCATG
>NW_008391431.1:0-231 GCF_000622305.1 Nannospalax galili
CCTTGATGAGTGAGGGATGGAGGTGTGACTATAGCTTGCCAGCATGGTGCTTGGAGGACACTTTCAGTTAACATTCCACATTTTCCTCCAGCTGTTACATTCTTTCTGCCAGTCTCTTCAGCAAAGGTCCCTGAGCCCTGGTGGGGGTGATAGGTGTGTGATGATCTTCCTCCTGTTGTTCGAAGGCACTGAAATTTCACATGTCTTCATCAGTTTTCCTTGGGCTGTTGT
>NW_008391432.1:0-231 GCF_000622305.1 Nannospalax galili
GATTCAGAATGTGGCGTGAACTAATGAGCTGTGGCATGTCACAGAATATTCTAGGCCTTTTGTTCCGTAGACCAGTTAGTTACTTTTTTCATTGTTGCCACAAAATATCTGGCAAGCCTTTCAGCAAGAAAGGGTTTATTTTTTATCACAGTTCAAGCGCACGTCCAGTGAAGTCGGGATGGTGGAGAAGTCAGGGCAGCAAGAGGAGGAGGTCTCTGGTCCCATCTGCAG
>NW_008391433.1:0-231 GCF_000622305.1 Nannospalax galili
CTCTGATGTGCACATGGTCATGTCACATGCTCACTTTGACGTGCACATGGTGGTGTCACCTGCCCCCTGTGGCATGCACAAGATCGTGTCACCTGCACCTTCTGACATGCAAATGGTCATGTTTCCTGCCCCCTCTGACGTGCAGATTGTTGTGTCACCTACCCCCTTTGAGGCGCACAAGGTCTTGTCACCTGCCCCCTCTGATGTGCACATGGTCGTGTCACCTACCCC
>NW_008391434.1:0-231 GCF_000622305.1 Nannospalax galili
ACAATGGAACATTGAGAAGTCATACTGTAACATTCTGATGGGACATTGGAGTATTGTGATATCACATTGGAGAATTGTGTCATCATATTGGATCACTGTGATGTCACAATGAAACATTGTGACATCATACTGTAACATTGTGATGGCAAATTGGAGCAAAATAGTGGAACATGTGCCAAAAGTTTTGGCATTGGAGCATTGTGATGTAAGATTGGACCATTGTTATGTCAC
>NW_008391435.1:0-231 GCF_000622305.1 Nannospalax galili
ACTTAATTAAAGCTCCCCCCTCCAGAGCACCTGCTATTGACTGATGCCCCCCCACCACCTTCTGCTACAGCCTCACCTCCCCCTACCCTCAAAAGGAAAAAAAATCCTATAAAATCCAACCCGCTGTGATGAGAAACTCCTGACCTCTTTCTCCCGTGACAGTGACCCAGCAGCTCACACCTCCCAATAAATTTCCCTTTTCTTGCCTCAGAGTGGTCTCTGCAGGCCTGG
>NW_008391436.1:0-231 GCF_000622305.1 Nannospalax galili
ACAGCCAGGGGGAAGGGGCCCCAACTCCATGGAGGCCATGCCTCAAAGTAGGCTCTGCTTGGGGCATTCTGGGACTCTGTCCCTTGGTCTCTTCCTCCCCTGATGGACACAGCTTCCACCTGTACTTTCCTTGGGGTCCTGGACTCTTGGACCTGGGTCCCCTGACTCCTGCCTTGTTGTTGTGACAAAACACCTGATGCAAACAAGCTAAAAGAAGGCAAGATTTCTTTT
>NW_008391437.1:0-231 GCF_000622305.1 Nannospalax galili
TCCGGACATGGGGAGACTGCTACCCTAAACAGCAGGGGTCCCCAACATGCTGTGTTAATTTCATGGCCTTTGTCTCCTTAGACTGTCTCAGAAGATACTCATGTGTGGATCATGCAAAGAGCCAATGTGTTCCACAAACTTCCTGCACAGAGAAGCATCTTCACAGGTACTGTCAACACCTGTGCTGGATAGCTTTAGCGTCAACTTGACACACCTGGGTTGGGGGAGCCT
>NW_008391438.1:0-231 GCF_000622305.1 Nannospalax galili
GCTCATTGTGACATTACTATGCAGCAATATGTCATCACAATGCACAAATATATCATAACCATGCTCACTGTGTCATCACAATGCCCCAATGTATATCACAATGCTCCAATGTGCTATTTCCTGTGTCATCACAATGCTCCAATATGACATCGCCACGCACAGTGTGCCATCACAATCACTCAATTTGTCATCACAGTGCTCAGTGTGCAGGCACAATGTTCAGTGTGCCCT
>NW_008391439.1:0-231 GCF_000622305.1 Nannospalax galili
GCTCTTACTTTTAAAGTACATTTATTTAATTTTTAAAATTACATTTAAAAGAACTATTTGCTGGGCAGTTATATACAATAGCACACATGCAGAGGGACAACTTGCACAAGAGTTGATTTTCTCCTTCTACCAGGTTGGTTCTGGGACTCGAACTCCGGTTACCAGGCTTAGCAGCAGGTGCCTTTGTCTGGTGAGCTATCTTGCCGGTCCCTTGACTGCTCTAACTTTTAG
>NW_008391440.1:0-231 GCF_000622305.1 Nannospalax galili
GAAAACTGGGTTCAAGTGATGTGACCAAGACCAACAGCTCACCAGAGACAACGAAACAAAAACTCAAGGCCAACTTAATTTTTATACTGAACAGTATTACCAGCAAGAGGGTTAGTTTTACTCGCTAGGTGTGACACTTTATTTAGCCTTATAGAAACTGAAAAAAACACAAGATGACATTTTTAGTGTTTAATGTAGCTACTCAAGACTGATAACATATTTCTCTTAAGA
>NW_008391441.1:0-231 GCF_000622305.1 Nannospalax galili
TCTTTACCAAGAAAATTAGCTCCTTGGGGTAGGTAAGATGGCTGAACGGGTGAAGACACCTGCCTCCAAGCCTCACAACTCTGGTTTGAGCCCCAGGGCCCACGTAGTGGAAGGAGAGAACTGCCTTACCCCTTCCCCCCATAACATGTGGTGGCAAGCACCCCCAAAACCCTATGCATACAAAATAAATTTTAAAAATGTTAAAGAAAACTAGCCCTTTCCCCATCAGAT
>NW_008391442.1:0-231 GCF_000622305.1 Nannospalax galili
AGGACAGAGGGGTGGGACAACGAGGCAGGACAAAGGAAGCCAGGCTGGCCATTCATGGGGCAGAGAAGGAGCCAAGAAGGGTTGGCAATGGAGCCTGGCCTGGTGGAGGGGCTACAGAGCCCTTCCAACTGGGGACGGGATGGCGTCAGGTAGTGACTCTGCCCAGAACCGTGGTGATACAGACTGAGGATGTGGTGAGGATGGTCAGCCCTAGGCATGCTACAGCAGATG
>NW_008391443.1:0-231 GCF_000622305.1 Nannospalax galili
AAAAATTCTCAGCACTTGGAAACTCACTTCAAATTGAGTTTGTTCCAAGGAAGAAAGACTACTTCAACATATACAAATCAATAAATAAAATATAGCAAATATCTAGACACATGTGCAGAGTGAATTTGATCATTTCAACAGAAAATAAACAAATAAATAAAACCCCTGTGGCAAAATTTGTTTTCACATCTTAAAAGTCTTTTTGCAACAGATGAATACTATTACAAAGTT
>NW_008391444.1:0-231 GCF_000622305.1 Nannospalax galili
CTCTTCCAGCCTTAAGCTAAGGAGAAGAGACCATTTCTTGTCCCTAAGACTGCCCACTCCCAGGCTACAGATGAGCGTGGATGAGACAATAAGTCTGATTTTTGTGGATATTGCCTGGAAACAGCAGAAGGAATTCAAGGTCACCAAATATGCACAGACAGGCATGTTTCTGTTGGTCAATATACTGCCCCGTGGGCCTGGATTCAGCCCACTTTGTAGAAACAGAGACCA
>NW_008391445.1:0-231 GCF_000622305.1 Nannospalax galili
GCACCACTTAGCTCACTCGATGCATCATCCCAAAGCCAGAGGCTGTCTCTCCATCGTCATCTCATTTGGCTTCATCAGCATTTTACTCATCCATAGCCCCACCCTGCTGACCTTGCCCAACTCCCTGGCCACTCCTTAGAGTTCTTTGATCGATCCTTGTAGTCCAGACTCATAACGTTCTGTTTACCCGAGCCCCGTCTTTGGACTTCTCTTCCACATCCCTTCAATGAG
>NW_008391446.1:0-231 GCF_000622305.1 Nannospalax galili
ATCAGTTCATAGAATGAGAAGTTCTTGGCAGGAAGGCTCTTCTAGCTCAGTGGGGGTTCAGAGCACAGCTTTGTATGTTGGGTAATGTAGGGAATGGGTATGGATGGGAGGACAGATGGTTCAGCCTGGAGAAGGGACAGGGGATGTCTTCTGTCAAAACAGGGTGTGCATGGCATTTTTGCCTCTAGCAGTGGCTTCTACCAGTTCTGTCCTCGAGGTGTATGTCCAGGT
>NW_008391447.1:0-231 GCF_000622305.1 Nannospalax galili
GAGAGTGCAGGTGAGATGACCATCTGAACGTCAGAGGGGGCAGGTGACATGGCCATCTGCAAGTCAGAGGGTCAGGTGACACGACAATCTGCACGTGAGAGGGTCAGGTGACACGACCATCTGCGTGTCAGATGGGCCAGGAGACACGAACATCTTCATGGCAGAGAAGGCAGGGTACATGACAATGTGCACGTCGGAGCGGGCAGGTGACATGACCATGCGCACGATTAA
>NW_008391448.1:0-231 GCF_000622305.1 Nannospalax galili
GATATATCCCTGTTTCAACCATTATTTGCAGCAGTTTTTTTGCAAATGGTTCCCACATTACCTTCTTAGCTCAACTGGCTCCTTGAATGGCTTGACGCCTTCTTTTCTAAGTGATGTTAGCACATGCCTGAACTTCCCAGAGTCCTATTTCCCATGGAGTAATCACTCCTCTTCTATCAGCTACTTGGACCTATACATGCACTATGGCCTTCATCACTCCCAACATCCAAG
>NW_008391449.1:0-231 GCF_000622305.1 Nannospalax galili
ACACATATTCACACAGACATGTGCAAATTCATACAGACACAATACACATACAGACATACACACATATACAGGCACATACACAAACGTGCACAGGTCTTCAGGAATAACTTTTTCAAAGAAAAGCTATGTAGCAGCTGATATCAGCTAAGAGGCTGTACTCTTTCCTAAATACTCGTTGCCTTTGTTGGGGGCCTTTGTTGTGTAAAGTAGAAGTTTCTTCATGTCCGGATA
>NW_008391450.1:0-231 GCF_000622305.1 Nannospalax galili
ACAAGACCATCTGCACGTCAGAGGTGTCAGGTGGCAAGTCCATCCTTACGGTAGAGGGTGCAGGTGATACGACGATGTGCACTTCAGGGGGACCAGTTGACATTACCATCTGCACATCAGAGGGGAAGATGACACGACCATCTGCACGTCAGAGAGGGCAGGTGACACCACACTCTGAAGGTCAGTGGGGGCATGTGACACCACCATCTGCACGTCAGAGGGGCAGATGAC
>NW_008391451.1:0-231 GCF_000622305.1 Nannospalax galili
TATGGAAGGCTGTTTGTTAGAGTTTTGCAACAAGCTAAAACAAGCTTGGAGGCTTAATTGACAAACACTTTCAGAGGAAATAAGGGCCAAACAGAAGTGCTGACCACCATGCCTTCTCATGACGCTGTGCAAGAAGCTACTGCTTGTTGTCTAGTTCTGGAGGCTTCAAGTCAATCTCAGCCTGTGACTCTGTCACTCTGGTCTGTTTTCATTTTCACTTGATGTCCTTTC
>NW_008391452.1:0-231 GCF_000622305.1 Nannospalax galili
AGTTTCATTCTTCAACAGGTGGAGATCCAAGTTTTGCCAGCACCATTTGTTAAAGAAGCTGTCTTTCCTGAATTTTGTGTTCTTGTCTATTTTGTGTTCTTTGTCAAATGTCAGGTGGCACAAATTACATAGACTCAGGTTTGGATCTTCAATGATGTTCCATTGATCTATGTGTCTATCTTTGTGCTAGTGCCATGCTGTTTTCATGACTACAGATCTGTAGTATACTTA
>NW_008391453.1:0-230 GCF_000622305.1 Nannospalax galili
CTAAAAAAAAAAAAAAAAAGTGTTTCATTTGGAGGGTCAGGCATGGTGGCACACACCTAGAATCCCAGCAGTTGGGAGGCAAAGACAGAAGGATCACAAGTTCAAGGCCAGCTGGGACCACATAGCAAGCCCCTGTCTAAAAGAAGAAAGAAAAGGAAGGAAGAGAGGGAGGAAGGGAGGGAGGGAGGGAGGAAGAAGGAAGGAAGGAAGGAAGGAAGGAAGGAAGGAAG
>NW_008391454.1:0-231 GCF_000622305.1 Nannospalax galili
AATAAAAACTGTAGGAAATTGAAGAAAGAAATTAAAATGAAAAGAATTTAAGAAGCTATCAGATGATAGACTGGCAGAATTAAGGTTGTGTG
Source organism: Nannospalax galili (assembly GCF_000622305.1). Taxonomy (NCBI): domain Eukaryota; kingdom Metazoa; phylum Chordata; class Mammalia; order Rodentia; family Spalacidae; genus Nannospalax; species Nannospalax galili. The sequence continues at coordinate 93 of NW_008391454.1, forward strand.
AATGGCCGTAATTCCAAGAATAATTTACAAATTCAATGCAATCCTTATCAAAATTCCAATAGCATCCTTCATACAACTAGAAAAACAATAAGAAATTGTGGACTTTTTAAGAGTGCCTGCAAAAGGGAGTAGGAAAAAA
>NW_008391455.1:0-231 GCF_000622305.1 Nannospalax galili
TTAACATAAACATGGCGTTTGGCTCTGAAAGGTACCATGCCTTCCTGTGTGCTTTTACCGGGTAGTCAGCCATCTGGCTGCATGGCAGGAACCCACTTCCATATGTAAATAGAATGTCTCACAAAGTATCTAAAACCTTTTACCACTACCCCCATGGTATAAATATCCTAGTCTTCTCTTAGTAGTCGGAGATTGGGTCCCAGAGATTGGGTCCCAGAGAGCTGGATCAGC
>NW_008391456.1:0-231 GCF_000622305.1 Nannospalax galili
AATGCTTCTATGAAATCCAACTTCTCCCATGGGCTCTTGCTTTCCTGGTGTCGGAAAGAAGCTGCTTTCAGAATCATCATCTACATAGGCAAATTTTCAACAGTCTGCTTAATTTTCTGCTTTCCAAAGAGTGACTCTGAACAATAAAAAGAAATGATCTTGATTCTATATCATTTAACGATAATCTAATCTCTACTGCTCATGCAAATCTTGACATTTGGCCGCCTCCCA
>NW_008391457.1:0-231 GCF_000622305.1 Nannospalax galili
TCACAGAGACTTGCCTGCCTCTGCCTCCAGAGTACCAGGATTAAAGGCATGCGCCACCACACCTGGTTTAGGATGAAATTTAATAAAGAACATTAAGCCCTTAAAACATCACTAGGAGGCTGTGAAGAAATATAGCTGGTAAAGTAGAGAATGTTAAAGTTGTGATTTGCATGCACGTACTAAAGCTTTTATTCAATAACTTAATGAGGGAACCTGTAAGATGTTAAATCT
>NW_008391458.1:0-231 GCF_000622305.1 Nannospalax galili
TCTTTCCAAGGGCAGAGACAAAATATGTGCTTCAATGTTTTACATAACTGGCCTACACTCTTCCAATCATGGCTGAATCGATGAGCAGCTATGAAGTCGTGGTTATGATCCAATCGTCTTTCCATAAATCTTTTTCTGAATCCTGATGTCCAGAAACAAAATATTTAAAACTTGGGACTCTGGGAGTTGATTTTATAAGCGTAATGAAATGTTCATGACTTACTAGCCAAC
>NW_008391459.1:0-231 GCF_000622305.1 Nannospalax galili
GCATGGTCGCCGGCCGTGATAAAACTTTACCTTTCAATTAAGTGGTGTTGGTGATTTTTATTTGGAATCTAGCGCATAACATTTGGAGGTCCCACTGAGATTCGGAGGACTTCTGGGCCCAACAGTTTCGGGAAATTCCCTTGAGAAGGGACCTGCCAGGCACTATTCTGAGGACTCCCCTGGAGGGGATCTGCATTAGCCTAGGCTGCCAGGTAGTATCGGCAAATTCCC
>NW_008391460.1:0-230 GCF_000622305.1 Nannospalax galili
AAAAAAAACAAACAAACCTAGGCTGGGTTTGGTGGCGGAGTCATACCTTTAATCCCAGCACTCTGGAGGCAGAGGTAGACAGATCTCTGTGAGTTAAAGGTCAGCCTGGTCTATGTAGAGAGTTCTAGGCTAACCAGTGCTACATGGTAAGACTCAGTCTCAAAAATAACAGTAACACTGGGCATAGTGGCATAAGCCTTTAATCCCAGCACTTGGGAGGCAGAGGCAGG
>NW_008391461.1:0-231 GCF_000622305.1 Nannospalax galili
TGAGAGAGGTTAACAATTTTGTTCTAGAATTTATTGATAGTTCTTTCACTATAAGTTGACGGTATGTACAATATACTGAATTATTGCAAAGTCTATGGGTATTTGGCTGCTGTTGCTACATTTCTCCCCATGGCTTGTATTTATTTCTCAAGAAACTTCTAGGTTCTTATTTTGCAGTCAACAGTGAAAGTTAAAAGGATTTGTTTTGAGAAAACGTTCTGTAATCTCAAG
>NW_008391462.1:0-230 GCF_000622305.1 Nannospalax galili
TGTGTGTGTGTGTGTGTGTGTGTGTGTGTGTGTGTGTATTAACCATTTATCTCCTTGACTTCAGATATTCTAAGAATGTGGATATTGATCATTTAGTGGGATACCAGTTAATGGGATCATTTAATGGGATTGTGATATATTCTCTGCACTCTAATGTTTATATAATCTGCATGAGGTGTTTCAAATAATCGGATTTCACGCTCAAATATTCCACCTATGTTGTTTTCAGT
>NW_008391463.1:0-231 GCF_000622305.1 Nannospalax galili
ATCTCCCAACACTGTTCATTGGGATTAAGTTTCCAACAAATGCTTCTGGGGTTTGCCTTCAAGCTATAGTTGCGTTATTGGAATGTCGTGCTATAAAATAATAATTCTGCTGCTGATAGAGGCCAGCCATTGTTCTAAGTACTTTATATTAAATGATGTAATCTTTCTCCACACAGACCCACCTTTTACAGAAGCAGACACTGAGACACAAGGAAAGTTAAATTACATGTC
>NW_008391464.1:0-230 GCF_000622305.1 Nannospalax galili
GTTCAAGGCCAGCCTGGTCTACATAGTGAGTTTAGGTCAGCTGGGGCTACATATGAAACCCTGTCTCAAAAAAAAAGTCATCTTTAGGGCTGGAGAGTTTGGTTCCCAGCACCCATGTCAGGTTACAGCTGTCTGTAACTCCAGCTCCAGGGGGATCCGACACTCTCATCTAGCCTCCACGGGCAACTGCATGCATGCTCATTTGTGTGTGTGTGTGTGTGCGTGTGTGT
>NW_008391465.1:0-231 GCF_000622305.1 Nannospalax galili
CCATCCATCCCACCAAGAGTCTTCTGACCCCAGGTACCAACAGTCCTGTGGTGAAGGGACCCTACACAGCCCTCCCCATTCCTGGTCCACCATCCTTCAGGTCAGGAAGCCCAGAGTACCCCAGTGCTGCCTGGCTCAGTCGTGGTGGCCAGCCGCCACTTTCCTCCAAGGCTCAGCCAGCTGGCAGCCCTGGTGATTGACCCGTGTCTTGACTGCAGCATTCTGTCTGCA
>NW_008391466.1:0-231 GCF_000622305.1 Nannospalax galili
TCTGACGTGCAGATGGTCGTGTCACCTGCCCTCTGTGACGTGCACATCGTCATCTCACCTGCCCTCTTAGACGTGCACATGGTCGTGTCACCTTCCCTCTCTATCATAAAGATGGTCGTGTCTCCTGGCACCTCTGACGAGCAGATATTCGTGTCACCTACCCCCTGTGACGTGCACATTGTCGTGTCCCCTGCCCCCTCTGACGTGCACATGGTCGAGTCACCTGCCCCC
>NW_008391467.1:0-231 GCF_000622305.1 Nannospalax galili
GTCGGCTTGGGTAGAATAAAGGACACTCTGATGGGAAAACAGTTTCTCTCCTCTGTGACTCGGGGCTTTGTTTTTTGACTTTCGAACATGTGTAACAGAGCTGTAATTTCTCTGACATTACGAAGGCTGAAATCTCATCAGTACTTTTCTACTGGCAAAGCTCGCTCAAGAATTTTACTTACACTGAAACTTATCACTTCTTTTCATTCTCGGTGCTGTAACCTTTGCAGA
>NW_008391468.1:0-231 GCF_000622305.1 Nannospalax galili
AAGTTCCAGACACACTCTTCTTTATATTCTAGTATCTTTTTTAACTTCATTGGTCCCTCTCATAATTTCATGAGTGGAGTTAAATATTTTAGAAATTTTCTTTGCATGTTTCTTATGAGAACCATGATTTTAACTTTCAGAAATTTCTACTATAAATATAATTATTTATTGTCCTCATTTATTCATTTTTCACTCATTCAATAATTTATTTTATAAATAATTTGTAGATGT
>NW_008391469.1:0-231 GCF_000622305.1 Nannospalax galili
AAGCAGGACTTGATATTCTAATATCTGACAAAATAGACTTCAAGTTAAAATGAATCAAAATGAGTAAAGAAGGTTACTATATTTTAATCAAGGAAATAATTGACCAAGAAGACAGCACAATCATAAACATAGATGCACTAAACTCTAGTGCATCCAATATCATAAAAACAGTACTGCTAGACTTAAAGACACAGATTAACTCCAATTAAGTAATAGTAGGTGTCTTCAATA
>NW_008391470.1:0-231 GCF_000622305.1 Nannospalax galili
GAATTTAATATCAGTTACAGTTACCATTTTACTAATGTAGGGATAAAGCTCCATGGCAACTTGGAAACAAGAATTTTACTTCCAAGTCTAGTCTGAGAACAACTACACATTTAAAACAAAACAACAACAACAACAACAATAACAACAAAAAGCATATGAGATGGCTCAGCTGTTAAAGGTGCTTGCCACCAAGCCCCTGATGACCTGAGTTCTGTCCCTGGAAACCACATG
>NW_008391471.1:0-231 GCF_000622305.1 Nannospalax galili
TGCTCCAAAGTGCCATGACAATGTTACAGTATGACTTCACAATGTTCCATTCTGACATCACAAGGCGCATTGTGCCATCACTATTCACATTTGTGTCATTACAGTGATACATTGTGTGGTCATTGTGCTCAATAAGCAACATGGTGCTCAATGTCTCCTCACAGTGCCCCAATGTGACCCAAAAATGATCCATGGTGCCATCACAATGTTACAAGAAGACTTCATAATGCT
>NW_008391472.1:0-231 GCF_000622305.1 Nannospalax galili
CATAATAATTCCAAAAATCCTTACAGGAATGATACATGAAGTGATGTAGAGTGAAAAACTTTCCCAGGTGTGCTGAATGGTGGACACCCGAGAGATGGGCCGAAGTCGAGTGGGAAGAGAGATGCAGGACCCTTAAGAGTGTCCTATAGATTCCAGGCCTTTTCTTCTCATCCTTTTTTTCTCTGTATTCCCAATTGGCCTTGATCTCACAGAAATCCCTCTGCCTCTGCC
>NW_008391473.1:0-231 GCF_000622305.1 Nannospalax galili
CCAAGCTCTTACAAGGGGGAGGCGGAGGTCAGGACGCCATGTCCCTGCAGGGCTGCCCTAACATCTTGTATTTCTTCACTTTTCCTCTAAAGCTTCCTTCTCCCAGACACATGTCTGACCTTCCATGCAGGCTCTTAACCTGCATGGCTTCATGGTTTTCTTTCCTTCTTCCCACCATTCACCTCCTGTGATGGCTAATCCTGGGTGTCAACTTGACTGGATCTGGGATTA
>NW_008391474.1:0-231 GCF_000622305.1 Nannospalax galili
GAGGGTATTGATGCATCATAGCCAAAGTCCAGGGAGGTAGAACAGTGAGCGCCTTGTGGTGAAACAGTCCAAAGGAAGCATGAAAACGTTCAGGTAAAGAAGAAGAGCGGGTTGGCGACAGCAGTCGGTGCGCAGTGATGACACAGGGGGTGGAGATATCACAGAGTCTGCAAACCAAACGAGGCATTCCAGGAACCAACGAGCACCGTCAGCATCCTGTGGAAAAAACAG
>NW_008391475.1:0-231 GCF_000622305.1 Nannospalax galili
TTCTAAAGTATCAAATCTTTTCTAAAAAGTTATTTAATGTCCTAGTTTTAGTAAAGCATACTATATACATTTAATATTATTAGCATAGAGAATAAAACTTAGTTATTTGGTAGTAGTTTTAACTCACTTTTAGTTCAATCTGCTCATATACATTTTAGGCAGGTTCTACAACACACAGGTCATATTAACTGACAACAGTGCATGAGATTCACATATAAAGAGCTCCACATA
>NW_008391476.1:0-231 GCF_000622305.1 Nannospalax galili
TGGGAATACTTTGTTCCAGGCTCTTCTGGTTTTCATAGTTTGCACTGAAAATCAGTTTTTATTCTGATGGGTTTTCCTTTATATGACTTGTTTTTCTTTTGCAGCTTTCAGTATTCTCTCTTTCTTATATACATTTAGTGTTTTTACTATGATGTGCTGTGAAGAGTTTCTTTTTTGGTACCGCCTGTTTGGTGTTCTATGTGCTTCTTGTATTTGTATGGGCATGTCTTT
>NW_008391477.1:0-231 GCF_000622305.1 Nannospalax galili
GGTAACATCTTTGTTTTGGTATCATGATAACACCAGCCTCAAAATGAACTGAAAGGTGTTCTTTCTTCTGCTTTCTGGAAGGGGTTGCGCAAAATTGGTGCATAATTTTCTTTGAGTGTTTAATAGAATTCTCTTATGGAAAGCCAGGTGTGGTGGCTAGTGCCTGCAGTCCCAGCACTTCTGAAGCAGAGGTAGGCAGATCCCTGAAAGTTTAGGGCCAGCCTGGTCTAT
>NW_008391478.1:0-231 GCF_000622305.1 Nannospalax galili
ATGATCATATGCAAACTGTCAAGGGAGAAAAACAATTGATGGTCCAACCCATCCCTAAACCCTAATAAACATAATAACTGGCAGGGAAAACTACCCCTATTGGTGCAGTAGTAGCACTGTTATCTGGTAGACAAACAGCTATCTAATAGGACTTAAAGCCCTCTCAATGGGAGTGAACTGTCAACGGGAATGAACTCTGGCACTGTAAACTCAGCCAAATAGCCAAATACA
>NW_008391479.1:0-231 GCF_000622305.1 Nannospalax galili
CAGGATTGTATGAATTTAAGGATGTTCATGTTGTTTCTATCCCAAGATGAAATGGGAGGCAGGAGAAAAAAGAATGCTACTGAATTCACAAATCCTTCTCCCTCTGCACTGTACCATGTTTACCATATTTGAAATGGTTTGAAACACTCACAATCTATAATTGATTTTACTTCAAATGACAGGCAGGGCCTAATGGAAATTTTCCCACATGATTTCTTTTCCTTTCCATCA
>NW_008391480.1:0-231 GCF_000622305.1 Nannospalax galili
ATAGCTCTAAGGAGCTTGGCAATATATGGAAGGACGCCCTTTCTCAGCGGGGGCCTCCTATTCTCTGCCTGAACTAGGTGGAAAGTACCTCCAAGCACAGATGCCTGACTTTATCTGGAACATGACCTTTGGCATAGTTACCTGAAATAAAACTGCCCCTAGGTTTTTTTCTATATGATGATTGTTAGGTTTCCAAACAGCAGCAGTTTCCCCCCTCCCCAACAGGGACCT
>NW_008391481.1:0-231 GCF_000622305.1 Nannospalax galili
TCCAGTGTGCCATCACAACATTACAATATGAATTCACAATATTCCATTTTGCCGTGACAATGCTCTTTGTGCCATCTCAAATCGCCATTTTGTCATTACAATGATCCATTGTGTCATCACCATACTAAAGACGCAAACACAGTGCTCAATGCCCCTTCACAATTCCCCAGTACGACATAGCAAATGCCCCAATGTGTCATTACAATGCTCCAATGTGACATCACAATGCTG
>NW_008391482.1:0-231 GCF_000622305.1 Nannospalax galili
TGGAGAGAAAAGTCTACAATAAATAAAATGACTTGCAATATATTTGAAAAATGGGAATATTAGGCAATGGTAAATGTAAAAGAGAAAAACACAGTCATGTCCTTTGGGTATAAATGTCTGGGAGAAAGACTGTGGCAGCAGGTAGAATGACAAGAAGGTGACATTTGAGCCATGTCTCCATGGAGATAAGGAGAGTGTTCAGGTGACATGTGTATCACATGCAAAGGGCCT
>NW_008391483.1:0-231 GCF_000622305.1 Nannospalax galili
AGCATTTTCAAGACATACAGGAGCATTGTGATGGCTCATTGGAACATTGTATTGACACATTGGTGCATTGTTACGGCACCCTGAGCATAGTGGTCACCCAAGAAACATTGTAATAGTACATTGGAGCTCTGGGATGACCCTTGTGGCATTGTGATGTTACAGTGAGTGTTCTGGTGACATATTGGTGCATTGTTATGGCATACTGACGAGAGTGATGGTGCAATGGAGCAT
>NW_008391484.1:0-231 GCF_000622305.1 Nannospalax galili
GTCCCAGCACTCAGGAGGCAGAGGCAGATGGATCTCTGTGAGTTCAAGGTCCACCTGGTCTACATAGTGAGTTCTAGGTCATCTGGGGTTAAAAGGCAGACCCTGTCTCAAAAAAACAAAACAACAAAAATATATAATCTGCTTACTACTCCATAAAAATAATAGGAGGAAAGACTGATGAAATGGGTCACTTACAGGGAGTAAAAAGACCAAAGGCTGGAAAAAAAAAAA
>NW_008391485.1:0-231 GCF_000622305.1 Nannospalax galili
CCTTTGAGCATTGTGATGTCACACTGGATCACTGTGCTATCACAATGGAACCGTGCGAAGTCATATTGTAACGTTGTGATGGCACCATAGAGCATTGTGATGGCACATGAAGGGAGAGTGTAGGAACACTGAAGTATTGTGATGTCACGTTGGAGCATTCTGAAGTCATATTGGAGCATGGTAATATCACAATGGAACATTGTGATATCATATCATAACATTGTGGTGGCA
>NW_008391486.1:0-231 GCF_000622305.1 Nannospalax galili
CTCTTAGTAGAGCGAAAATGCGACATAGATGCCCGCGACAGTGAGAACAGCACAGCTCTCATTAAGGTATGAGGTAACCAGCAACTTAGCATGAGATGGTTTCAGTTTAAATACTTAGGGTGAGAAACATTTATTTCATTTAAATATATCAATGAACAAAGCCTGCAGAATTTTTATTTTGAATTCCTAAACTGGTCATCTGTTTCTTGGTGTAATAACAACAGGCTGTGC
>NW_008391487.1:0-231 GCF_000622305.1 Nannospalax galili
ATCTGTCTGATATTCTCCCAAATTCTCTGAAAATAGGAAATTAAGTCCACCTGGAAGGAAGCAGCTGAGCCTAGACATCAAGACAGTAGAGAAGTAAAACAAAAATCATAATTGAGATGCCATTAAAGTTAATTTTTTTAATTTCCAAAATATATTCTTAAATATGTTTAAAAGAAGGCTTCAGGGCAGTATAAATCACATAACCTAAACAAATGTACACCATTAAACGTA
>NW_008391488.1:0-231 GCF_000622305.1 Nannospalax galili
GAGCACCGTGTTTGCATATTGAGCATGGTGACAACACAATGGATCATTGTAGTGACACAATGGCAATGTGTGATGGCACAAAGAGCATTGTGATAGCACAATGGAACATTGCAAAGTCATATTGTAACATTCTGATGGCACTCTGGAGCAATATAATTGCACATGTGGCCTTAATGTTGGCACATTGGGGCATTGTGATGTCACATTGGAGCTTTGTGATGACACATTAGA
>NW_008391489.1:0-231 GCF_000622305.1 Nannospalax galili
AGGGCGCAGGTATCCTGGGAATCCTGAGGTTCTCCTATCCTGGATGCAGCTCAGTTCAGCCTCAGAGTACTTTCTTATACAATACAGGACCACCTTCCCAGGGATAGCACTGCTCACAGTGGGCTGAACCCTCCCACATCACTCAACAATCAAAAAAATGTCCCACAGATAGGACTACTGAAGGAGAGTGCCCCTCAGACCTCCTCCCTATCCTCTGAGAAAAAGCTGCCC
>NW_008391490.1:0-231 GCF_000622305.1 Nannospalax galili
CCAAGAGCAATAGCAATAGCCAGTATTGTGTGAGAGTCTATGAGATCACCCCTCTTCAAAATTTCCAAAAGGAAGCCTATTCCTAGTATTGGAATTTTTATTTGTTAATCTATGGTGTCTGTGGGGAGCTGGGCCCTGTTATGGGGTGACGCTATTTAAATTATTTTTATATTGCATATATAAATACTTTAAGAAACGTCTATAGTGATAAATTTCCATTTGACTTTTTCA
>NW_008391491.1:0-231 GCF_000622305.1 Nannospalax galili
AAAAAAAAAATTGCTTTATCAACGCAGAGTCCTCCTTAGCCACAGGAGACCCCTGAAGAAGTAAGGGGAAAGAAAAGAGAAGCATGAAACACAACACCTTTCACGCCATATAGCACCATGTCATTTGGGAGATAGTCTTGTTTTTGGCTGACTTTGGTACATAAGCAGTAGACAGCAGGATGGAAGTTTTTCAGAGTTGAAGTTTTCATATTTGAGTACATGCTTCTTTCT
>NW_008391492.1:0-231 GCF_000622305.1 Nannospalax galili
CAAAGCAAGTCAGGCTGTGCCCCAGTAACTTCCTCTTGGACTTCTGCAAGGCAGTGCCTTTAGGTTTCCACACATGTCCTGTGCCCTCTTCCCTAATTGGAACATTTGTCCAATGTATAGTTCTCAGACTTATTCCCACACCCAGATTATACTCCCAAGGTTCCTGCATTTGGCAACAGCTCCTAAATCAATTTTGAGTTCTCCTAACCACTTGTTTTTGGTATGCTCCCT
>NW_008391493.1:0-231 GCF_000622305.1 Nannospalax galili
TCCTCCCCTCCCTCCTTCCCTCCCAAGTTGTCTTTAGGATGGAGAAGTACAAGCACTAAATCCCACATCAAAGCAGGATCTCCCTGAGGCCCTTGCCCACATCCGGAGTCTCACATTTGTCTGTGCAAAGAGTGAAGTTCACGGGCACGGCACTCACCTTGCCCTAGCTTCTTTGTCGCGGCATTGATTTATTGTCAGATCTGCCCCTCTGGCTTACATCACTGCCGGCCT
>NW_008391494.1:0-231 GCF_000622305.1 Nannospalax galili
GTAAACTAAAAATCTTCTGTACATCAAAAGAAGCAGCCAAGAAAGTAAAGCAAAAACCCACAGAAGGGGAGAAAACTCTTCACCAGTGACACATCTGACAGTTTTAACAACCAGAATATATAATGAACTCAAAGAACAAAGAATCAATAAAGGAAGTAACCCAATTAAAATATGGGCTATGGAGCTGAACAGAAAATTCTCAAAAGAAGAAATAAAGATGGCTAAGAAACA
>NW_008391495.1:0-231 GCF_000622305.1 Nannospalax galili
CTTTGTCCCTTAGGTTACTTTGTCGGGCTATTTTATCACAGCAAAAGAAAATAAACTAACACAGCACTCAGTACCCAGCAGCTTCACTGCTACTTACTCTTTCATGGGGATGGGTTTGCCTTTCTCTGCTTCCTGCCTCATGTTTTTCACCAACACATTTGCATACTGGTTAATGATGGAGAACATCTATACACAAAACAAAACACCATCCATTGTGAGATGAAGGGACAC
>NW_008391496.1:0-231 GCF_000622305.1 Nannospalax galili
GCTATTGCTGCCATATAGTGTATAGTGAACTAGGTCCAGAAAGCTTAAAATGTATTCTTTGCACACACGTGAACAATGGGAAAAGATGCCTTTCATTATTTGTATTTGCCCTCAGTATGCTTATTGTTCTATATGGTGGTTCATTGTTAATTTATTTTTTGGCTTAGAATATTTATTGACGGTATATACATGATTTCATCCTTCACTCCTGACTCTGCCCTCCATAGCCTT
>NW_008391497.1:0-230 GCF_000622305.1 Nannospalax galili
GTTTTTATAGTAACAGAACAGAGAAAAGTCATAAATCAAGGCACTTTTCAAGTACACTCATGGAAACGTTAAGTAGGCAGATACTGCAAAAGAGAAATCTCAGCTATGGGCTCCAGATACGTTTTGATGGCAGTCAGCCTTTGTTTTTTGGAAGTTGATGGTCAGCTGGGTCTCATTCTGTAGACCAGGCTGGCCTTGAACTCACAGAGATCACCTACTGCTGCCTCTGC
>NW_008391498.1:0-231 GCF_000622305.1 Nannospalax galili
AGCTGAGCCATCTTACCAGCCCTGGGAAATGAAATATTAAAACCATAATAGTTACAAATTGAATGTTAAAAAATATTTTCACAATACTGACTACACAGTTCTGAATTCCCAACACAAGCGAGGATAAGGAAATGGGTACCGTGCATGTGCCAGGTCAGCCTGGGCTACAGAGTGAGATACTATTTATTAAACCAGGAAAAAAGCACCAAACAAGGTAGAACATACCTTAGA
>NW_008391499.1:0-231 GCF_000622305.1 Nannospalax galili
GTGAAGAGACAATGAGCACTCTGATGGCATGTTGAGTATTGTTATGACACGGTGGGCTTTGTGATGGCACAGTGAGTATTCTGATTTCATATTGGAACATTGAGATGGCACATTGAGCACTCTGATGTCCATTTCGAGCATTGTGATGACACACTGGGGCATTGTTAAGGCACACTGAATATTGTGAATATATATTGGAGCATTGTGTTGTAACATTGGAGCATTGTGATG
>NW_008391500.1:0-231 GCF_000622305.1 Nannospalax galili
TCACTATATGTCAGGTACTATTCTGAACACAGAAGAGTCCAAGGTGAAGGACAAAGGAAAAATCTGTCCTCATGGAGCTTACTACAGTTTAATGAAGCCCTGAGTCCTCCTCTTAGCAAAAACCCATTTGAGTATATTAGGCTGTCTATCACAGGTACTAAAAAGGGGAAAGAAAAGGTAACTAAGTATTCTATAAGAATAGTAATGTAAAAGTTGCTACAAAAAAGTAAT
>NW_008391501.1:0-231 GCF_000622305.1 Nannospalax galili
TTATCAAAGTGTTGGATTTTAGAGAACACAGCAACCATTTTCTGTTCTCTCTTGGCAGAGCCCGCTTGCTCTATGTGCTGACGTTCTTCCAGTGTATCACAAGTGTGTTAGGGACGCTCTTTGTGATGGAGGGAAAGCGCTTTCTGTGAGTATCTCTGCTCCAGGGGTAGGCATCAGGGATTGGTGATCAAATTGGGCACATTCAGATTTGGGCCTAGGATGTGATCTCGT
>NW_008391502.1:0-231 GCF_000622305.1 Nannospalax galili
AGGACAATACAACACAACAAAACCCCTGGGACACATTGAAAGCAGTCCTTAAAGGGAAGTTTATATGTCTACGTGACATGCCTACACTAAAAAATCGGGAAGAACACAAATAAATGACAACATTACAACTCAAGATACTTGAAATGCAACAACAAATGAAACTCAAACCCAGAAGACAAGAAGAAATGACGAAAATCAGAGCTGAAATTAATGAAATAGAAATAAAGAAAA
>NW_008391503.1:0-231 GCF_000622305.1 Nannospalax galili
CTGTGTGCAAATATAATGCCCCAATGTGTCATCACAGTATTCCAATTTGGTATTCCAATGTTTCATGGGCCATCAAGATACTCCAATGTGACATCACAATGCTCAAAGTGTCACCACAATGATCAAAGCGACATCACAATGCTCCATTGTGCCAACACTATGGCCCCATATGCCATTAAGTTGCTCCAATGTGGCATTGCAATGTTACAATATGACTTTGCAATGTTCCAT
>NW_008391504.1:0-231 GCF_000622305.1 Nannospalax galili
TTCTTTTCCTATACCAGCGATTCCTAAGTTCTGTCTTTTTACAGTGTCCCTAAAGTCTTGCCTATTCCATTCCTGGGTTTTTCAGATTTTCTTTGACTGAGTGATCCATTTCCCTGAGCTTGTCATCAAGATCGGAGAGTCTCTGTCCTATCCCCACTCCCTTTTTGCTTCTTTTCTCTCCTCCTTTGAGCTCCTTTGTTTGTGATTCAACTTTTATTTCAGTTTGTCTTT
>NW_008391505.1:0-231 GCF_000622305.1 Nannospalax galili
TCATGTTAACTTTTTTGTTCTTTGGAATTTCATGCATATATCCACAAGCATTATCCTATACATATTTATTTCCCCTCCATAGCACCCAACACCTTACCCACATAATTTTACGTCTCCTCCTCATCATCATCATCCTCCTGGTCATCATCATCATCGTCGTCATCGTCGTCCTCCTCCTCTTCCTCCTCCTCCTCCTGTTTGATGGCCTACTAGTCCAATTAGTCCTACCCA
>NW_008391506.1:0-231 GCF_000622305.1 Nannospalax galili
ATATGTGTACTTTAATGTCCAGAGATCTCTATTACCTTCCCCAGCAGAGGGCCTCTCTGGGTAAGCACCCAAACGCACGTTAGACTTTGTAGATTTCCCTGCAGGAGATGGGGAAATCAGCAAATACTGTTCTTAAGGAGATCAAGAAACAACCTGTCAAGGGAAAGGAAGAATCAGTATAACACATGGGAGAGCCATCAGTGTGGCCTTCAAAAGTGACATTTACCCCTT
>NW_008391507.1:0-231 GCF_000622305.1 Nannospalax galili
ATCATACACATACAGTTAAAGTTTGGTATAGGTAATTAAAATAATGAAAGAAAATTTTAAAACTTTAAGTAAAATCTATATATTCATATAGAAACTTTAGTCAAAATTGGCATTAAATATCTGAGAAATCATTTATCCATACTGCAAAAATAAAAATTCATCCCCATATTTAAGTAATCCAAAGGAAGACAGGAAGGGATGGGGCTGTCACTGTGGCACGGTGGGGAAAGG
>NW_008391508.1:0-231 GCF_000622305.1 Nannospalax galili
TTAGAGTCCAGGTCTGCAGACGACCCTCCTTCAGTTCAGTAAAGCCTCACAAGACAGGCCCTGAGACCCTCTTGAGAAACAGGAACTGGCTAGGCAGCTGCATTTAGAGATGTACCAGCACTAGCTTTTCCCCTAGATAGGTTTAGAAGATAAACAGGCCCCTGCACTCATGACCTGAGAGCTGTGAGAGCTGTCTCCTCATAGGCTGCTTCCCTTAAGACAAGTTTAGAA
>NW_008391509.1:0-231 GCF_000622305.1 Nannospalax galili
CCCTCTGCCGTAAAGATCGTCTTGTCACCTGCCACCTCTGACGTGCAGGTGGTCGTGTCAACTGGCGCCTCTGACGTTCAGATGGTTCTGTCACCTACCCACTCTGACGTGCACATGGTCATGTCAGCTGCAACCTCTTACATGCGCATGGTCGTGCCACCTGCCTTTTCGGATGGGCATATGGTCATTTCACCTGCCCTCTCTGACGTGCACATGGTCATGTCACCTGCT
>NW_008391510.1:0-231 GCF_000622305.1 Nannospalax galili
GCTTCATTTTGATATCACACTCTTCAGTGTGCCATAACAATGGACCAATGGTTCATCACTAGGCTCCATATTCATTGAGAATGCCCCAAAGTGCCATCACAATGCTCCAATGACACCAAATTACTCCAGTGTGTCATCACAATGCTCCAATGAGACTTCAAAGTGCTCAGTGTGCCATCACAGTGCCCAGTGTGTTATCACAAAGTTCAATGTGCAATCACTCTCCTCCAA
>NW_008391511.1:0-231 GCF_000622305.1 Nannospalax galili
ATGTGGGTTCTGGGAACTGAACCTGGGTCCTCTGGAAGAGCAGCCAGTGCTGTTAACTGCTAAAACATTTCTCCAGTCCCTCTTTTTTTAAAAAACATACATGCACAATTTATTTTTAAGTATTTTTTAAAAATATTTTATTATTTTTATGTGTACGCTTGTATTGCCTGCATGTAGGTAAGTGCATCCATGTCATACAATGCCCGCAGAGAACAGAAGAGGCTGTTGGAG
>NW_008391512.1:0-230 GCF_000622305.1 Nannospalax galili
AACAAACAAACAAATGGATGATAAATAAGAAACTTAAAAGCCAATGTGGTAGTATACACCTGTAGTTGTAGCACTCAGGAAGCTGAGTTATAGTTTAGCCTCAGCTAAAATAGCTAAATTCCATCTCAAAGAAGTCAGCTGGGTGTGGTGGCACATGCCTTTAATTGCAGCACTTGGGAGGTGGCAGAAGCAGGCAGATCTCTGTGAGTTCAAGGCCAGCCTGGTCTACA
>NW_008391513.1:0-231 GCF_000622305.1 Nannospalax galili
ACTGTTGTTTAAAATAACCTACACCTTAACTACATGAAGCAAGTTAACTTATGTTTCTGACTTGGGAAATGTGATGATAAACTTCCTTCTGCTTCCTTCCCATGAGCATTCAATGGGACCGTTTGCATCTACCTTCAACAGTAACTAGTCACTTCATTTTTCATAGCAAGATATCTCAGGTGGGAGACAGATACTGGGCGATGCAGATACCCTGTTCTAAGCAGTTCATTT
>NW_008391514.1:0-231 GCF_000622305.1 Nannospalax galili
GCAGCTAACAACCATCCTAACTCCAGTTCCAGGGGATCTGATGCCCTCTTTCTACCTCTGCAGGCGTTGCATGACACGGGTGTATGTACATGCAGGTAATACACTTATACACATAAAATAAAAATAATAAAGTAGATTTAAAAATTCTATTGAGCTGGGCATGGTGGTGAATGCCTTTGATCCCAGCACTTAGGAGGAAGAGGCAGGCGGATCTCTGTGAGTTCAAGGCCA
>NW_008391515.1:0-231 GCF_000622305.1 Nannospalax galili
ACTCACAAAGATCCATCTGCCTCTGCCTCCTGAGTGCTGGGATTAAAGGCGAGCGCCACCACAACTGGCTTCCACCTTTTTTTAAAATTTTTTTTTATTTATTATTTTTATTTTATGTGGATGAGTGTATTACTTGCGTGTATGTGAGTGCACCCATGTTGTGCAATGCCACGGAAGCCAGAAGAGGGCTCTGGATTCCCCTGGAACTGGGGTTAAAGATGGTTCATAGCC
>NW_008391516.1:0-231 GCF_000622305.1 Nannospalax galili
ACAGCTTAAATTGGGCAAAGATTTTTATCCAATAAGCAAGTGAGAAAATGTCCATTGTCATTAGCCACCAGGGAAGTGCATGCCAAAAGCAAAGTCGATAACCGCTTCATGCCTGCCAGAGTGGCTCTGATCAAAAAGACAATAGTGTTGGTGAGGTGAGTCTGGTGAGTGTCCTTTTTGTTGAGAATGTAAAGTGGTTCAGCTTCTCTGGAGGGTCCTCCAAAGGGTAAC
>NW_008391517.1:0-231 GCF_000622305.1 Nannospalax galili
TCAAGGGAAGCAGACTCTTCTAAGAGGCAGCCTGCCTTTCCTCTGGTCTCCTAAGACAAGATAAGCAGATTCTGCCCATTAACCAGAGATTTTAGGAACTGTTTAGTACAGCAGCTTTTCTCTGATCTTGGGAGGACAAAAAACACTTCCTGACCCAGATCCTGGCTGGGAGATGGAACGGAGCCGGGTTTACAAGCCCTGCTTTTCCTGACACACCACCCCACCTCCCCA
>NW_008391518.1:0-231 GCF_000622305.1 Nannospalax galili
TACCTCCTCTCAATAATGCAGTAGAATTAAGACTTCATCTATGGAATAGTCCTAATGACCCAGTGATTTCAAATTGGCCCTATCATATGATAACCTAGCCACAAACCAAGGAGGGCTTAGAGGAAATCTTATCCAGCCACAACAGGTAACACACAACCATTTTATTATACTTAGCAGTTATAAAGGTCAGATGCAACTCAATAATAGCAATGGCTCATTTGCTGTTTTGTC
>NW_008391519.1:0-231 GCF_000622305.1 Nannospalax galili
CCTACAATGATTAGCTAAATCCAAAGCATAACATTAAGTTTAAACTTTAATACAAATTTATAAAACTAGCTGGGAAAGCCCCTACACATAGGAATTCTACTCAAATTCCACTCTGAGTGAGACAGTCATATGAAATCCTACAAAAAGAACTGTACATATCAATGTCTCAAGGAAAGGGATCTTGAATTTAAAAGCCTAAATAAGTCATAAATTCCCTGGGGGGAAAAATAG
>NW_008391520.1:0-231 GCF_000622305.1 Nannospalax galili
CTGTCCATACCTCCAGTTCCAGGAGATCCAACACCCTCTTCTGACTTCCTCGGGCATTATATGACATGGCTGCACTTACATGCATGCAGGCAATATTCTCATACACATAAAATAACATAGAAATAATAAAATAAAATATTTTTCAAAAGAAAGTTATTGGAAAGACTTGTTGGAGGACACAGCATCAAAAATAAGTTTTTGAGGAAATTTCCAGGCGGGCAAGATGGAGGA
>NW_008391521.1:0-231 GCF_000622305.1 Nannospalax galili
ATTTCTGGGTCTCGTGATTAATTATTATTCTCTTTATTAGTCATGCCTCCTTGTTGTGTGCCCTGGATCTGTGATTAGATACTGAGGTTTACCTTATTTATTCTTTTGTTAAATTATTTTTAGTTTTTATGTGTATGAGTGTATTGCCTGTATGCATGTAAGTACACCATATCATGCAATGCCCAAGGAGGTCAGAAGAGGAGGTCAGAGTCCCTGGAACTGGAGTTATGG
>NW_008391522.1:0-231 GCF_000622305.1 Nannospalax galili
CTCTCTCTCTCTCTCTGCCAGTCATATTTGTAAGCTGTTTTTGAATTAAGCTCTTCTAAGCTTGGAGGATAAGTAAAATAGAAAAGGAATGTAGGGGGACAAGGGAGGTAAAGGGCCAACTTCTGAGTCTGGTTAAGTTCCTGAGATTTTATGATGAGTAAACCTAGCCCCTTTCTGCTTGATAAATGATTCAGCAAAATATAGATTCTTGCTCCAGAAACATGCCCCCCC
>NW_008391523.1:0-231 GCF_000622305.1 Nannospalax galili
ATGAAGTTCCAACCTGTACAGGCACCTGCTGGGCAAGTATACAGACTGGAGAATAACATAAAAGGATGATTTCCTGCTGTTTTTCTTTCATGCTAATACCTCCATTTTTTCTTTTTTATGTGCCAACAATCTCTTACATTATGTTCTATTGTGTCTATAAAATATTTGTAATATTTCTTCAGGATTTAGTATGGTTATCATCCCTTCCAGAGAGGTTATTAGCTGAGTTAT
>NW_008391524.1:0-231 GCF_000622305.1 Nannospalax galili
TGTGTCTATGCATTGGAATGTGCACTTATATGCATGTTTTTCATGTGCATGTGAATGTGTGTGTGTGTGTGTGTGTACACATGTATGCATTTGCAAGTAGAGGTTTGAAGTTGATGTTGGGAATCATCCTCAATCATTCATTCACTTTGTTTATTGAGTTAGGGTCTCTCAATCAAACCCAGAGTTCATTGATATGGGTAGAATTCTGAGGCTAGAATTCCAAGAGGTCTG
>NW_008391525.1:0-231 GCF_000622305.1 Nannospalax galili
ACCACATTGGTTACACTCATGTGATTTATCTCCAGTGTGAATTTTTTTCATATAACATATTTATGCCATGTAAAGTTCTTGCCACATTGTTTACATTCATAAGGTCTTTCACCAGTACGTTTCTTCATCAAAATGAAATCTACTGTTATCTCTAAAGGCCTTACCACACTGTTTATATTCATGGGTTTTCTCCAGTATGCGTTTTTTCATGCCAATGAAGGTAACTTTTAC
>NW_008391526.1:0-231 GCF_000622305.1 Nannospalax galili
ATACGCTCTAACTTTGTAATAATTTGCTTAAACTACTATTATTCTTTGTTCTCAAACCCAAACCATGACTTCCCTCTAGAAATACATTTATTAGTGAGGAATGAAGTATTAAAATAGTAACAATTTTCAATTACATTAAAATGGAGCTTTTATGTTGTAAATTTATATCTACTGAGAGTCGTAGATGTAAAAATTTGTGTAAGTAAGCCTTAGGAATAAAATACATGGATG
>NW_008391527.1:0-231 GCF_000622305.1 Nannospalax galili
CTGTTGCTGTTGAATGAGCAATACTGTATGTGACTACTGTTCCATTTGTCATCAAGGTGCACACACTTTTGACATAGAGCATGCCGTCGTGACAGTTTAAAAATCCTCAAGGAGACTGAGTCCACTGTGAGACATTGCAGCGGAAGTGCCCACCACTTTCTAGTGGTCAGTCCAGTCCAGTCCACATGGAGGAATATACTAGGAGTTGTGATATGGCTCTAGCCAACAACA
>NW_008391528.1:0-231 GCF_000622305.1 Nannospalax galili
ATGGCAGGCTCTGAGCTGCTGCCAGAGGCATCACTGGAGCTGAGCAGTGCTACGGGGCTAGACACTGGGTGCACATTCCTTTGTAAGTTATTCCCCCCCCCAACGATAATAATAAATGCGCATAAAGATATGTTATATGGTTTTTCTGATAGTGCAAAAGACCCAGAGAGAAATCCGGCAGCAGTGCACCACCATGATCAGTTAGGTTCATTTTTATTTGTGTGTGTTTGT
>NW_008391529.1:0-231 GCF_000622305.1 Nannospalax galili
AAAGTGTTCAACATCATTAGTAATAGGGAAAATGCAAATTAAAATTACCTTAAGATTTCATCTTACCCCAGTCAGAATGGCTAAAATCAAGAGAAGAAATGATACTAAATGCTGGCGAGGATGTGGAGAAAGATGAACGTTCATCCACTGCTGGTGGGATTGGAAACTCCTGCAACCCCATGGAAAACAGTGTGGAGAAGTCTTTAAAAACTAAAAATGAACCTACCATAT
>NW_008391530.1:0-231 GCF_000622305.1 Nannospalax galili
AGGGCATTGTGATGATACATTGAACATTGTTATGACACATTGGAGCATTGTATTGGCACCTAAAGCACGGTGATTTCAGTTTGGAACGTTGTGATGATATACTAGAGAATTGTGATGTCACAATAGAGTATTCCCCTTAACATATTGTAGCATTATGATGTCATATTGGACCATTGTGAGTGACATATTGGTGCATTGTTATGGCACTCTGAGTACTGTGGTGATACATGA
>NW_008391531.1:0-231 GCF_000622305.1 Nannospalax galili
AGATGGGCTAGGATACTTCACTGGGCAAGAACCTTAATCAAGTTTGACTGTAGATCTTTAAATGACGCCACCTTTAACATAGACATGCACTGAGGGTGGATACCCATCAAGAAGACAGCCAAGGAATGTGCTGTATATATAGCCAAAGAGGTAAAGTATTCAGTGCTCCCGCCAAGCCCCCAGATGCTGTGCTTCTCCTTTCTTCTCATAAGGAGCCAGCCATGCACATGC
>NW_008391532.1:0-231 GCF_000622305.1 Nannospalax galili
TTAGCAACTCAATGGGCATCGGATAAACTGCAGGTAAAATAGCAAGGGAAAGCAAATAGTTCAAGGAAATATTGGCTATAATTACTTTACATGAATGGCATGAAAGATGTGATTGAAACTGTACTAAAATTCCTCATGCTTATCTTTCATTGAAGAATTTAAATGACAGTGTGTAGGCACGCAAAGGGTAAAAACACATATGAAATAAATCAGTCTTATATGGATCGAGCG
>NW_008391533.1:0-231 GCF_000622305.1 Nannospalax galili
ATTGGAGAAATGGGGTGGGAAGAGGTGGAGCTCCCATATTCAGAGAAGGCATTCACAGGAAGAAATCCACTCTAAGATTCATCTGCCCCTTCAAATTCCCATTAGCAAATAGATAACTGTATTTAGCTCATGTTGACAGGTCTGTTTAGCTTGTGTTAACAGGTCCTGACACATCTGTACTTATGGTCGTTCCCTCTGAGTGGGGGAGTCTGGTGAATGAGAGGATATATA
>NW_008391534.1:0-231 GCF_000622305.1 Nannospalax galili
AGTCAGATAGTACAACCAAAACCTTCATCTACATAAACAAAAATATGCTAACAAAATTATAGTATTGTTACAGAGTTCAGGACCACCAGGAATGACTACCCAGACTCAAAAAGTTCAGAATCAGCCAAATAAAGCTTTTACAACTTTATTAGAATTTTAAAGAAAAAGAAACCCTCAGGTCAGGCGAGCTGGTAATCTTGGCAGCTGCCTTGAGGAGGTGAATGGTGGGAA
>NW_008391535.1:0-231 GCF_000622305.1 Nannospalax galili
TCAACATGGGATGTGCTGCGCAGCAGAACCCGCCTCAAATTCTGAGCACCACCAATGGGTTAAGTAAACTGTACCCAGAAGATGCTTACTGATGGCAGACCTTGACTGTCAACGCAGCCGGGAAGAGGCAGCTTGACTTGGGGCATTACTACATCAACACTGCGATGAACTGAACAAGAATGAATGTGTGGTTCTTATATTTAGTTTTTAAGAGTGCGCCCGAACTCACAG
>NW_008391536.1:0-231 GCF_000622305.1 Nannospalax galili
AGAGCACATGGAAACACTCCCCTTCATAATAGCTGCAAAAAAATAAATAAATAAAATAAAGAATCTCGGAATAAACCTGACCAAAAACATTAAAGAGCTCTACATTGAAAAATTTAAATCTTTAAAGAAAGAGATTGAGGAAAACATCAGTAGATGGAAGGACCTCACATGCTCAGGTTATGGAAGAAATGATATTGTGAAAATGACCATCCTACCAAAAGTCATTTATAG
>NW_008391537.1:0-231 GCF_000622305.1 Nannospalax galili
GGCAGGTGACATGAACCTCTGCTCATCAGAGGGGGCAGGTGACACGACCATCTTCATGGGAGAGAGGGCAGGTGACATGAAGATGTGCGCATCAAAGAGGGCAGGTGAGACGACCATGTGCATGACTAAGACGGCAGGTGACACAACCTTGTGCACGTCAGAGAGGGAAGGTGACATGACCATGTGCACGTGAGAGATGGCAGGTGATACGACCATCTGCATGTTAGAGTG
>NW_008391538.1:0-231 GCF_000622305.1 Nannospalax galili
GTGACTCAGCATCTGGTTTTAAAAATATTTCTCAGAAATTAGCAAGCCAACAAGCCATGCACAAATGTACTGGCACTTTTCTTAGTGTGTATGCATTTCCGCTTCCTCTTTAAATTTTTTTTGATTAATTATTTGAGAATTTCATACAGTGTATTTTGATCATGTTCACCCCATCCCAACGCCTCATTCCAAGTCCATCCCCAACTCATCCCAGGCCCATCTCCAGCTCAT
>NW_008391539.1:0-231 GCF_000622305.1 Nannospalax galili
TCTTTGTGATCTTTCAGGTCTATTTGCCTCATTGAAGGATAAAAAAGAGGGTGGAAAGGACAGTAGAGGACCATACTTCCTCATAGAGTAGTTAAAAGACTTACAGGAGTCGTGACTATAAAGTGTTTAGTCACATTATACACTTCAAAATAGTTAATTCTTTTATTATCTTCATAATAATTCTCCTGCTATACATAAAACATTTGCTTTTAGATGCTTCTGGCTTCAGCA
>NW_008391540.1:0-231 GCF_000622305.1 Nannospalax galili
ATTCTAGAATGATAACTATAATAACTGAAATGTAACATGTACCAGTTGAGCCAAATAGTAGAATTGAGATGATGGAGGAAAGAGTCAGGGGCAAACAAGATGGCTTAGTTGGAAAGATCTCTCAGTGGGCAAAGGCACTTTACCTGCAAGTCCAGCAACTTGAGTTCAGTTCCCAGGACTCACATGGTGGAAGGAGGGAACTGAGTCCCACAAGCTGTCCTGTGACCACAC
>NW_008391541.1:0-231 GCF_000622305.1 Nannospalax galili
CCTAGTACATATAAGTGTACAGAAAGGTTTTGTTGAGTGAATCTACTCATGATCCAGGTGAAGCGCCCCAGGCTGAAAGAGATGCTACAGCCTGGCCAACGTCACTCAGTCAGAAAGTACGTAGGGCAGGACACAAGGATCTTCTGACTTCAGAGTCCAAGTCCTTCCTGTGATTGCTGATGTTGTAGTATAGTTGCTCTTATTGTCACTGTCATTCTTGTTCCTGTTATT
>NW_008391542.1:0-231 GCF_000622305.1 Nannospalax galili
CAGCATACTACGGAGACACCTGCTCTTCTGTGTTTACTGTCAAATTATGGAACCAGCCTGAATGTCCATCAACAGATAAACACATGAAGAAAATGTACCTGCATGTAGTGGAATTTTATCTGCCTATAAATGAAACTGAAATTGTTATATTTCTAAGAAAATGCATGAAAGTGGAGGTAATTATGATAAGTGAAATAAGCTAGATGAGCAATGACACATACAATATTTCAC
>NW_008391543.1:0-231 GCF_000622305.1 Nannospalax galili
CCACTTCCAATCTTTAGTAGATGTAGCTTTGGACAAGTTCTAGATTCCTGGGTCTCTATCCCATTGTATGTGAAATCCTATGCTATTAAATAACAATAAGAGCAATCCTATATCATAGGGTAATTTGAGGATGAGATGGTACACATAGGATGCCTAGAGTCATGCTTCCTACAGCATCAGTGTCTAAACTTATAGGGTTTGTGAGTGTAGCTCAGTGAGGTAGCCAGTGTC
>NW_008391544.1:0-231 GCF_000622305.1 Nannospalax galili
CCCTAGTTCCAGAGAGCATTTAGACCCAGGGCCTTGGTTTTTGCAGTGAACGTGCAAGGTAATTAGGCACAAAAAGAATGACTGTAGACTTTACTGAATCAGAACATAAATTTGAGGAGACATCCAGTGTTAGCATTCATTTCCTTCAGTGAATTAAAGTTTTCATTGTAGAGGTCTTTGCTCTGCTTCGTTAGCTTATTCAAAATCCTTTTCTCCCCTTCTCTCTAGACC
>NW_008391545.1:0-231 GCF_000622305.1 Nannospalax galili
AGAGGTTGGCCCTGGGGTCTGGGTTGCCAAGACAAAAAATGGGCTTGTACCCAAGCTTAGGAGGCTCAGCTCAGTGGGGCAGCTGGGAGGGTGAAAAAGGCTGGGGGAGTCAAGGCATGCTGGGCAAGCTGGATTTACCCAGGGAATGTGCTGGGACCTTTAATTCTTAGGCAGATGGAGTCCAACTCAGAAAGTCCTTTCCTGCAACTGCATATTGTAGGTACCACCTGT
>NW_008391546.1:0-231 GCF_000622305.1 Nannospalax galili
TCTGATGAGGATTGAGATGTGTTATCAATAGGTATAAAGATAAAAACTTAGCAGGACATTACTACTATGTTCATTAATGGTTATGGTATCCCCTCCCCTCAGACCTATGACCTAACCAGTCACCAGTTCTTGTTCTAGTTAATAGTACCAGGCATTCCTTGTCTTGGTGCCCCAGATGCTGGGAACCACCACTGCTTCCTGATCCTTTGCATACAGACCAACCCAGTTCCT
>NW_008391547.1:0-231 GCF_000622305.1 Nannospalax galili
ACCCCAGAATAAAACAGAGAGAGAGTTAAGGTTTTCTTTTTTGTAGCATGCATGATAAAGTACATTTTTGTTTTTTGTTTTTTTTTTTTTTTAAATGTGGAACACCTGGTGGTGGTGATGTGTACCATTAGTCCCAGTGCTCAGGAGGCAGAGATAGGCAGATCTCTGTAAGATCGAAGCCAGCCTGCTCTATATAGTGAGTTTCATGCCAGCTGGGCTATAGGGAGACCC
>NW_008391548.1:0-231 GCF_000622305.1 Nannospalax galili
TGAGTCATTTCTGCTCCTCTAAGTAACCCCTTATCTATACTCCTCTAAGTACCCCCAATGAAATTCATTGGCTTGCCTACCTGGATTTTGGTGGTATGAGAACTCATTACCATCTGAATGATTTTTACTGAGCCTATGTAAATCCTAGTAAAGTCAAATTTACATCTGGTAGGCCCACACGGTGCCTGCTCTTGGCTCCCAGCCCTCCGTGAGGCCCACTACGACCTCTCC
>NW_008391549.1:0-231 GCF_000622305.1 Nannospalax galili
TATAACAAACCCACTGCCAACATCATTCTAAATGGAGAAAAACTGGAAACAAAACATCCCCATTAAAATCAGGAACAACGCAAGGCCGTCCACCATCTCCGCTCTTTTTTTATCATAGTGCTTGAAACTCTTGCAAAACAAGAGAAGGAAATTAAAGGAATAATATTTGGAAAAGAAGATATCAAATTATCCCTTTTTGCAGATCATATGATATTATATCTAAGAGATGCC
>NW_008391550.1:0-231 GCF_000622305.1 Nannospalax galili
TTTAAGTCCAATTAGCTAGCTGTTTGGTTACCCTCAAGATATAAGTGCCACTACTGCACCAATGTTGTTTTATGTGCTGGTCATTGATGTGGTTTTTAGGCCTTAAAGCTGGGATTGGACCATTGATTAATGTTCTCCCTTACCAGGTTGCATAGTGCTCTCCAAAAGCTATGAGAGCTCACCTTCAGGGGAGGTGGCTTCCAGGTCAGTCCCAGCTCCATTGCTCCAAAT
>NW_008391551.1:0-231 GCF_000622305.1 Nannospalax galili
GATTTCACATACTCTGGAGCTGGAGTTAGAGGCTGTTATGAGCAGCCTGGTATAGATGCTCGGAAATGAACTCAGATCTCTGGAAGAGCAGGGAGAGCTCCTAACTGTTCCCCCATCTCTCCAACACTGGTTACTTTCAGAACACTGGGCTTAAGATGGGACTCTCAGCCCACACACCGTTGCTGGTGATTTTCTCCTCATCATCTGGATAGAAGGGAGAAGATACTAGAT
>NW_008391552.1:0-231 GCF_000622305.1 Nannospalax galili
CATCACAATGCTCCAATAAGTCACCACAATGTTCAGTATGCCTTAACAATGCCCAAATGTGTCGACACAATGCTCTAAATTGACATCACAGGGCTTAGTGTGCCATCTCAGTGTTCCAATGTGAAATATCAATACTCACTGTGACATCACAATGCCCCAAATGTCATAACAATATTCAGTGTGCCATCACAGTGCTCAGTGTCTCCTCGTTATGCCACAATGTTTCATCAC
>NW_008391553.1:0-231 GCF_000622305.1 Nannospalax galili
ACTTCTATGGACTCTGGAGCCAGTCAGTCCTATTTATCCTTTCCTACCCACGTGGTCAGGGATTGAACACTGAACCAATGGACTCTAGGCAAGTTTGATAGCAATGATAGAAAACTAATGTGACATTATAAGACTTGTTGCGGGGGGAGACAAATTAACGTTCTACAGTGTGCATTCCTGTCTGATTATGCAGCGGGAATGTTATGTGATATTTTGTCACATGCCTGTGTT
>NW_008391554.1:0-231 GCF_000622305.1 Nannospalax galili
CTGATTACAGCCTTAACAAAGAATGGAACAAGTACATAAACCAACCTGTCCCATGTGGGGTTGGCAGGTGGACTTCAATGGGCCTGTCTCTGTCAGTGAGGGATACAAATGGTTCCTTGGGCGTCTTACAAGCATTTCCTGTAAGCAAGCAACAGGGAGCCCATCAAGGGTCTCATCCAACACAGTGTTACGTATGGGCACCCACAGAGAATTAACAAGATAGTCATTTCA
>NW_008391555.1:0-231 GCF_000622305.1 Nannospalax galili
GACATCACAATGGTACAATGTGACATCACAGTGCTCCAAGGTGACATCACAGTACTCCAGTATGCCAGCACTATGGGCCATATGCCATTATATTGCTCCAATGTACCAACACAATGTTCGAATATGACGTCACAATGTTCCTTTGTGCCATCACAATGTGCCATTGTCATTACATTGATGCATTCTGTTGTCACCATACTCAATATGCAAACATGGTGCTCAAAGTCCACT
>NW_008391556.1:0-231 GCF_000622305.1 Nannospalax galili
ACATGGGGAAGTTTGCTCTGCTCACAATACTGAGCTCAGGAAGTAAGATCCCTTGCTTTTCAACATTTAAATCTCTCTCTGTGGATCACAAAAGTCCATTGTCTGACTTTGGGGATCTTCCTGGTTTTCTTCTTCAGTCTGAAGCAACACCGTGAGATGAAGGAGATGGGAGGACATGAGGGAGGACCCAGGCCATTAGTCTGTGCCTCCTCATTACTGCTCTGCAATAGA
>NW_008391557.1:0-231 GCF_000622305.1 Nannospalax galili
GAGAGTCGACTCCCAAAGTTGTCCTCTGACCTGCACACATGCATCATGACACGCACACACCAGCACAAACATAACGCAAATACATCACCCATGCACACGCACACACATACACACATGCACACGCACACATGTACACACACATGCACACACACGCATACACGTGCACACACATGCACACACGTGCACACACACATGCACACACGCACACATACACATGCACACACACACGCA
>NW_008391558.1:0-231 GCF_000622305.1 Nannospalax galili
ATCGTCTGCGAGGCATTAAGTCGGCGCCAAACTTCATAACACGACCCAAAATATAACCGGTTATCGCGGAGGCTTCTGGAAATCGTAGTTCCATGGTGGGGAGCGCTCAGCGCATGGGCAGAGCCACCCGTCTGCTGTCAGTCCTGGAGTTTTTGTTCTTTGCTTCTGGTGTTTGAGGACTTGGGGTCTCTGGTGTCCCGCGCCTCAGACTCTCTGGCCGGGAGCAGAGCC
>NW_008391559.1:0-231 GCF_000622305.1 Nannospalax galili
CTCAGGATGATTGCCAAGGAACATGTTCTTAAAGGGAAGAGACGCTAATATTGCTTGACAAAACACCTGCTGTAAACGGGGAAAAGGAATCAACTGAAGTTTTCTTCTGTCAGGAGTATCCTTTGGCAGATGCATAGCCATTGGCCGATTTAAAGTAAAGGTGGTTATTTATTTCTGCCCCCAGATTCTGAAGAGCCTAGAGTTAAAAAGGAGAAAGTCTCCAATGCAGTT
>NW_008391560.1:0-231 GCF_000622305.1 Nannospalax galili
GACCTATGAGTTGCACCACAGACACAAGTAGCATTGCTTCCTGGGTATAACCTTTGAGAAGCTGTAGCAATTCATTTCCTTCATTACCAATATCATTGAGGGTCTCATATTAGCTAGGTACTGAATTATCCTAAGAAATAGAATGATCAGAAACTAACAGGCCACTCACTGGGTATGGAATACAATGAAATATTCTTAACACATACATTTTAATCAAGCTTCCCCATCAGT
>NW_008391561.1:0-231 GCF_000622305.1 Nannospalax galili
TCCTACTTGCTGGCCGCTTCCCTGAGCTCCTCACACACAGCACACTCAATTTAACCAGAACACAATCCAGAAGGGATGTTTTCTAATCCCATTTTACGGAAGGATGTGCAGGCAGGACCAGTGGAGTCCCCCCGCAGGGGGCCATGCCACACGGTCTCTCCTGGGACGTCTCTTAGAAGGGACTCCAGCACCCTGAATCCCAGGCTGCCCCCGCCTCCCACTCTCCCAGCC
>NW_008391562.1:0-231 GCF_000622305.1 Nannospalax galili
GAGAACTTCAACAATAACAACTTACTAGGAATTGCCTACAGGTAATCACAGCAGCTCTAACTAACATGGTAATGACTGCTACCTTTAAAGAACAAGGCCCTCAACTTAGCATGTGAAAAGCCCTGAGTCCCCCCCACAACACTGAAAGTTAGTAAAGAAAAGAAAGTAAAGATACATTACGTTTCTCAATAAAGAAAACAGCATAATTTGGCAAATAATTATTATGTGGCA
>NW_008391563.1:0-231 GCF_000622305.1 Nannospalax galili
TCAGTTCTTGATATTTCATCTAATTCACTCTCACTCGAGAACATCACTGTTATGTCAGTGATTTTTGGAAAAGATATAATTCCTCAGTTTTTCACATTAATTTTATTTGCATTGGCATCTGTGCATCTTGAATTAAATTATTTGTTGAATTTCTTTATTTGCTTTGTAGAACTTTATAGAATTATTGTATTGTATTGTATTCTTCTGCTAGACTAGCAGGTGGTTGTTTGA
>NW_008391564.1:0-231 GCF_000622305.1 Nannospalax galili
GTGACACGACCATGTGCACGTCAGAGTGGGCAGGTGACACGACCATGGGCATGTCAGAGGGGGATGCTGACGCGACCATCTGCAGGTCAGAGTGCGCATGTGACACAACCATCAGCACGTCAGACGGGTAGGTGACACAACCATATGCATATCAGAGGGGGCAGGTGACACGACAATCTTTATGACGGAGAATGCAGGTGACACGACCATGTGCACGTCAAAGATGGCAGG
>NW_008391565.1:0-231 GCF_000622305.1 Nannospalax galili
ATTGCAGCTCCTATCCCTTCATAAACATTGAATTCTACATGAAACAAAATCCCAGCCTCTTTTACTTAAAGGACCTGGGGGTTGACACCCAGGACCTTATACATGCTAGGTAAGCACTCTATCACTGAGCTTTATCCCCAGTCCAGAAAATCTCCCTAATCTTGGTATCCTACACAGGTGAAAATTCAAATATGTGTTTATTTTGAGAAGAAGGCGGGTAACATTTTAAGT
>NW_008391566.1:0-231 GCF_000622305.1 Nannospalax galili
TGATTAATAACTTTTAATTTCCTGAACTGTAAGACTGTCTAACAGTTTTTACCTATTATAAGTCCTTCATAGCTTTTCCAAGTAAACAGAATAGCAATACTTCCATCTCTTCTTTCTGATAGATAATTGTTTCATCTTTTGCATTTGATTAACATGCAACAACTGCACATGGTAGTGGATATCATGGAACTATCTATGAAAACATGCAGCTTTGTTCCCTTTAGTCCTTTT
>NW_008391567.1:0-231 GCF_000622305.1 Nannospalax galili
TGATATCATATTGGAGCATTGTGATTTCACAATGGAATATTTAGAAGTCATGTTGTAACATTGTGGTGGCAACATTCTCCAATGTGATGTCAGATTGAGAAGTGTGAGGGGACAATAGAACATTGAGGAGTCGTTTTGTAACATTGTGAAGGCATATTGGAGCAATATAATGTCACATGAGGCAATAGTGTTGGCACTTTGGGGAATTGTGATGTAACATTGGAGCATTGT
>NW_008391568.1:0-231 GCF_000622305.1 Nannospalax galili
ATGTCCTGAACACGGCAGAAGTCAACCCTCACTAATCAACATGGAAAAATGGTTCAGAGGGCTGGGAAAGGACAGCCGCAGAAAAGAAAAGCGCGTCAGACTAGGAAAGATGGTTGGTTTGAAATGAATATGCTTTCCACAAAGGCTCTTTCTTCATAATTTTCTGGAAAAAAATGTTATAAAGAAAAATGAAAATATAAACCATAGAGATGAGCAAAACCTACCAAAGTC
>NW_008391569.1:0-231 GCF_000622305.1 Nannospalax galili
GGAGCGGCTCAGCCATCCTGGCAGCCTGGCCTGTGCTTTGAGAGAAGTTTCACTGGGTGGGGAGCAGCTCCTGTCCAAATCTGGCTCCTGTGGGCTGCCTGTAAGTCAACTCCTAGGCCCACCCGAAGCCTGTGAGAGGGAGCCTGGCATTTCGTGACTGCTGGTGTCAAATGTACATATGGAGCCTGTCTGTGGGCTTAACCCTATCTCTTGGCCCAGCCTTGCTGACCC
>NW_008391570.1:0-231 GCF_000622305.1 Nannospalax galili
AACTTAGGATGCCCTGGGAAACCTATGACCCTTTCATTCTTGTCCTTGTAAAACTCAAGGTGAAGGAGCACCAGAAGCATGCTTCTCCACCAGGTCATCCCTGTTGTCCCAGTGGCCAGGGCAGCCTGGAATGACACAGGAGGGCAGGCACCTGCTCTGTACTGGAGGCCCACAGTGGAACATTTCATGTTTCCATTTCCTGCACATACTGATATTGTAATAAACACTGAT
>NW_008391571.1:0-231 GCF_000622305.1 Nannospalax galili
AAAATGGAGAGGTGGATATGCTACATAGGTGACTCATATGAAATGTGGCCCAGGCATGGTGGAGCAGGCCTTTACTCCAAGGACTCCTGAGGAAGAGGCATGAGAATCTCTGTGAGATCCAGGCTAGCCTGGTCTATATAGCTAGCTTCTGGATGAGACAAGGTTACAAGTTCAAATTCCCAAACACAGAGAAAGAAAGTGTATGAGGTACAGGTCCTTGGATGTATTTAC
>NW_008391572.1:0-230 GCF_000622305.1 Nannospalax galili
TAGTCATGGATTTAGAATGTGACAGGAAATCTGATTTGTTTCAAACATTACCCTGGTTCTGGTTTCAATGTGGTTTAGTCGTGGCCAGCTCTAAAACCTCTCCCCTTTCTTTTTTTCTGTATTTCCCCCAATTACAAACTTTCATTCCATTCTATCCTCCATAAACCAAAGTGGGAAACAGGGATGGTTTCACCTGACACTTTTGCTAGATTTGTCATTTTCCTGAGGAC
>NW_008391573.1:0-231 GCF_000622305.1 Nannospalax galili
TCTCTGTTTCTATTTTTCTGTTTTTACCACACCCATGTGTCTTTGTCTCTCTTTGTCTCTCTGATATCCTCCCTGCCCCCCGCACATACACACACTGGTCACTGTGATATTCTGTTTCAACAATGGTAGAGGCCTGTGTTCATGGACTAATACCAAGAACACAAACAATGCTCTCAGATATTTTTGTTACAGGAACAAAAAGCTGAATAAAACAGTGTTCCAATTCTGATG
>NW_008391574.1:0-231 GCF_000622305.1 Nannospalax galili
ACATACTGCTGCCCACCCAGGCTTCCCACCTCCTACCTCCAGCCCTCTTGAAAAGGTGTATCCATCTATAAGAGCATAATCAATCTATCAATATGAAAAACCTAAATACTATAAAAGTACAAAGTATAAAATAATTTTTAAAGTAGATCAAGAATATAATAATGACTCAGCAGTTAAGAGTCTTGGCCCGGCTGCTCTCCATTTAAATAAACAAAAGTGGAAACTACTACT
>NW_008391575.1:0-231 GCF_000622305.1 Nannospalax galili
ATGCTGGCAAGCTATAGTCACACCTCCTTTCCACACTCATCAAGGAGTTGCGGGGAGAATCAGTTACCCCCTCACCCAATCAGTCAACCTTAGCTGTATGTGGGGGGAGAAGCAAAGGATATATAAGCCGAGAACACCAAGAGGCACTTCTCTCACCATTTTGTTGGGCTGTCAGGAAGTCACAGGATCTGTACTTGAGTGTGGACTTTACAGTGCAAGTATAAATGTGGG
>NW_008391576.1:0-231 GCF_000622305.1 Nannospalax galili
CCTCAGCGAGGTTTTATAAAACTACTTTATTCCCTCATCTAAATGATAAAAACCCTTTGCCTCCCACACTCCAGAAGCAAAGCAAGGTCACAGGGTTGACACACTCACCACATAAACGTTCATTTCCTCCTGCTCTTAGTATTTACCCAACCTTCGCTTCTGGCCTCTGGCCTCCACCATGCAGACCTGCTGCCCATGTTCCTCAGACACTAACCCTCCTGGGCTCTGACA
>NW_008391577.1:0-231 GCF_000622305.1 Nannospalax galili
CAGCAGCTGCATGCGTTAGGTGTCTGACTTGGTTCTTAGACTCAAAGAGCTATAAAAGGTAACTGAGTGTGTGAACAGGCTTAACAGCAGCGACTACAAAGTCTGTTTTAAAATACCAGTGGGGGCTGAAGAGAAGGCTCAATGGTAAAAGCACTAGCTGTGCAAACATGAGGACCTGCGTTCAAATCCCCAGTGCCCACATAAAAAGCCAGGCATGTGTCAGCAACCCCA
>NW_008391578.1:0-231 GCF_000622305.1 Nannospalax galili
CTACAGCCCAGCCTGCACGGTTCCTGCGACTATTTATCTGTGCTGGGTCCCGCTCAGTCCCAAAGCTCAGGGTCCTCATCTGCTTGGGAGAGGGTAGACAACAGTTGCTCCAGATGGAGGGTTAGGCTCTGCCAGGACATAAGGGACAAGTGACCAATGGGGGAGGGGCGCTTCCTGACGGTTGATGCCACGGGGCCTGTGATCAGGTTGACCCCCTTACTAGCTGTGTCG
>NW_008391579.1:0-231 GCF_000622305.1 Nannospalax galili
GTGTTACATGCTACTGTTAAACTGCAACATCAATATTAGGTATTGATGAAATCAATCATATTCAAATTAATTGCTACAGGAGTTATTTATGCACATTTTTATTTCCTCCTTTTATATTTTGTTTATTATTTTTGTTTTAGATGTATGAGTGTATCACCTGAATATATGTGAGTGCACCGTGTTGTGTTCTGCAATGTCATGGAGGTCAGAAGAGGGTGCTGGATTTCCTGG
>NW_008391580.1:0-231 GCF_000622305.1 Nannospalax galili
AATAACTACATGATTAGAAGAAGCATTTCACTACAGATTTAACATATTAAGCAACACACTCCAGAGCAAGAGTACATACATCTCGTTAACAAGTTGGTGCAAGTTTCTAGGACACAGTTGAGTTAATACAGTTACACAATATTGAACTCAGTGTGACCCCTGTAAGACATAAAATTGATTGTTTTTTAACCTTTAAAAAAGATCTCCAATTCATTTTAGAATATATTGTTC
>NW_008391581.1:0-231 GCF_000622305.1 Nannospalax galili
TGTGCTATCACAAAGCTCCATTTTACTGCTACAATGTTTCATGTGACATCATAATGCTCCAATGTGCCATCACAATGCTCTACTATGTCGTCACCATGCTCAGTGTGCCTTAACCATGTCCCAGTGTGTCACGGCAATGCTCCAATGTTATATCACAGTACTCCACTGTATCATAACAACGCTCCAAATTGACATCACAGTGTTCAGTGTGCCATCTCAATGTTCCATTGT
>NW_008391582.1:0-231 GCF_000622305.1 Nannospalax galili
CGGCTGAGTAGAACTCAGCAGCAGAGGGACTTTTCAGCACCAAAAAGCAGCGGACAGAGACCCACCCGCCGCCGCATCCAGGAGATGCGAACCGCGGTGCCACAGGATGCGGCCGGAGAAGCCTGCGGGACGTGGCCAGGCCCTCCAAGCTGCTTCCATGGCGCGCAGAGAGCCCACCGTGCACTATACCCCTCCCTTAAACTAACCCAAGTTTTATCCATATCTCCCTTA
>NW_008391583.1:0-231 GCF_000622305.1 Nannospalax galili
GAAGGAGCTCAAAATGATAATGTGTTGTTATCTGATTTCATTTGTAATATAACTTTCCATTTACTTCTACAAAGTAAAATATCAAGCTAATAAAACATATTGAGCTATTATCCACCAGTTGAAATGGTTAGATTCATATATTAATGCCAATCTTTCCCAGAACTAAAGCTGGCCACTCCTGACTGCACCTATAAAATCAAACTTTAAAAAAATGAATTTCAGAATAATAAA
>NW_008391584.1:0-231 GCF_000622305.1 Nannospalax galili
TTCTGTGGGAACCAGCTCCTAGCTGGCACGAGTTTCAGAGGCTAAGCTCCAAGTTGTGGCACCAGATATGCACGTACGCTCTCTCTCTGGGCGTTAGGGGTCCCTGCGCGCACTCACGGGATGGCAGGGCAGATCCGCAGGTGTGCGCACGCTCTCCCGCCGTCCGTCTGGAGGAAAGCGGGTCTGGTCCCGCTGGCTTCTCCGTGTCTCTATGGGCCTCAGGCGTGGTGT
>NW_008391585.1:0-231 GCF_000622305.1 Nannospalax galili
ACTATAAGCTTACTTTTTGTTTTGTTGTTTGGTGTCATTTTTTTTATTGATATTTTTTAAGACTAGCATGCAAAGTAATGGGCTTCATTAAGGCATTTCCACACGTGTGTACCATCATACTTTGCTCTAAATTGTCCCCCTCCCCTACTGCCCTCCCTCTGTTCCCCTCCTTCACCCAGGTAGTCCCCCTTTGCTTTCAAGTCACATGTATTCCATTACCATGAGATTACA
>NW_008391586.1:0-231 GCF_000622305.1 Nannospalax galili
AAAGCACTCTTGAACAGCATGAGTAAGACCCTGAGTTTGAATCTCAGTACCGGGGAAAAACAGAGTGATACGATCCCTAGGACTTCAAACAAGCAAAGACACAGAAAGGAATCATCCTAGCAACCAGAGTTTACTATGACCTGATCAATCTTTTATTTTAATCTGGCAACTGGAAATTATGATACAAATCGTATTTGTTTTCATGTTACTGAACATTTGTCTTTTGTTCCT
>NW_008391587.1:0-231 GCF_000622305.1 Nannospalax galili
CCCATATGATATGAAATCATGTGTGGACACTACTCATTTAATTTGGAAATACATTTTTTTAAAAGAACATTCAAATTCTTATCCTTATAGATATTACTACTGAAACTATTAAAAATCTCCCCTTTTAACATAGACACCACTGCCCCAGTTAGAAAGCAGCATACACCTGCACAAAGATGAAATTGCTTAGTAAATGCCATTATTGAAATTTTTCTGTGTAACTATTCATGA
>NW_008391588.1:0-231 GCF_000622305.1 Nannospalax galili
TGTAGATCAGGCTGGCCTTGAACTCACAGACATCTGCCTGCTTCTGCCTCTGCCTCTGTCTACTGAGTATTGGGATTAAAGACTTGTGCTATCACACCTGGCATTTTTATTTTTATTTATATTTGTGTGTCTGTGTTATAGCAGGTGTCCACACAAGCCAGAAGAGGATTCTCTGGAAGAACCTTAAGAGCAGCAAACACTTTTACCTACTCAGCGATCTCCCAGCACCAT
>NW_008391589.1:0-231 GCF_000622305.1 Nannospalax galili
AAAGTGGACCAACCACTGTGTTAGGTGTTATATAGTAGTTACTTGATTTACTTACCACGGGATTACTCTTACTCCCTTTAGCAGGTGGGCGGCCAACGTTGATGTTTCTACTTTCTCATTGCAGCTCTGGTCCAGAGATCCAGTATTTCATCTCTAAACAGTACTTTCGGTGTCTAAACAACATTTGCGATCCCATAGCAATACTTGGGATGACAAAGGTGCCATCTGAGT
>NW_008391590.1:0-231 GCF_000622305.1 Nannospalax galili
CCTAGAACTGGAGTTATGGATAGTTGTTAACTACCATGTGGGTGCTGGGAACTGAACCCCGGTCCTCTATAAGAGCAGTCAGTGCTCTTAACCATGGAGCCATCTCTCCAGCCCCTAAAATAGAAATCTTTAAGAAAGTCTTATATGTATTAATTTGAAAAAATCATTCTTACTATATAACCAGGGCTGGCCAGACACATGCTATGTAGACTAGGCTGGCCTTAAACTCAC
>NW_008391591.1:0-231 GCF_000622305.1 Nannospalax galili
GTTACAACAGAGTCCAGGGTCTGCACACCCACCTGAGATGACTTCTAGGAGAAGCATGAGCTTGAGGCCATTCCGGAAGTCCTCCTCGATGTTCTCAATCTGGGTGCCGGCTTTCCGCAGATGCGAGTTGCACCAGGCAGTGAAGGTCTGCAAGGAAAACCAGACAGGAGCTCAGCGCAGACACGGGGAGTGCAGACCAGACATGGTGATCTCGGGCCTGGCAGCAGTCAG
>NW_008391592.1:0-231 GCF_000622305.1 Nannospalax galili
AGTTGGCATGGGTCCTGTGCTCGATGCACCATTGCCATAAGTTCACAGGTGCAAGCTTCCAGAGGCCTGAAAGCCTCTGCTTCCCTGTGATCATGAACCATCCCTGCCTCTTACAATCTTTCCACCCCCTCTTCTGAAATTGTCCTGACGTGTGTGAGGTTCAATATAGGAGTCCTATTCAGGGGCACACTCTGTAGTCCCTTATTCTTTAAAAGCTGGGCAATTGTGGCC
>NW_008391593.1:0-231 GCF_000622305.1 Nannospalax galili
GACAGCTGGGGCTACAGGGAGACCCTGCTTCAAAAAGACAAAAAAAATATTCCTTATAGTAACTGGATGCAAGGGCTGACACCAGATGTGATAGGTGGAGGCAGAAGGATCAGGAAGCAGAAGAATCAGGTCATCTTGGGCTACATTGCGAGTTTGAGGCCAGCTGGGACTATATGAGACCTTCTCTTTAAAAAAAAAAAAAAAGTCTTCTCTTTTTTTTTTTTTTTTTTT
>NW_008391594.1:0-231 GCF_000622305.1 Nannospalax galili
AGAAGCACAATTCAGGTTCCAGTCAGGTACACTCAGGCTTCCTTCACCACAGTGGAGGCAGGATCCTGGCACTCTCAGGCAGTCCCTTGTGTTCTCAGGCCTTCTGCCAGAGGGAGGCCAGAGCTAGGCCAGAACCCAGCACTCTCTGGAGGTCTGCTGAGATCAGAGCCACTAAAACCAATGGAGGTCTGAACCCACCCTCTCAGGCTGTCTGCTAGGCTCTCAGCCTTA
>NW_008391595.1:0-231 GCF_000622305.1 Nannospalax galili
CCCGTTTCCTACGAATTGGATGAAAAAGAATACTGCCATGAGTGTCAGTCTCTTTGTTTAGAAAAATATGTCTCTGTTGTGTATCTAAGTGCTTCCTTTGTGTAGAAAGAACAGAAGTTCTAACAATATGTTTATGATAGTAAAAAAGAATGAAGAGATGTATTTTCTGTTAAAACCCATTTCCTATTAATTGTATTCAAAAGAGCATTTCCGTGAGAGTCAGTCTCTTTG
>NW_008391596.1:0-231 GCF_000622305.1 Nannospalax galili
AAAAAAAAAATCAAAAGCACAAATAATAAAGTAAAGGTTTATGTACTTGATTATATCAAAATTAGGAATTTCTAAAAAAAAAAAAAAGGCCCCACTGACTAAGCTAACAGACCAGCAGCAGAATAGGCATAGATATTTGTAATATCTTTATTTTTATTTAACTTCCTAGACCATGATTTTATCTCTAGAAGTTCAGTTAGGTCAATTAGGTGTTTTACATCCTGTAGGGCA
>NW_008391597.1:0-231 GCF_000622305.1 Nannospalax galili
TTTTAAAAACATAAACCAAAGCTATACTGTTAAATTTACATATATGTAAATTCATAGAAAAAGGCAGCCACAAGCAGATCCTGTTGGTAAAAGTGTACTTTTAACTACTTCTCTCTGATTTTCTTTAAAAAATGAGCCTATTCATGTCACCTTCCTTGCTTTAAAAAAAAGTCAACAAGAGGCTGGAGAGATGGCTCAACGGTTAAGAGCACTGGCTGCTCTTGCAAAGGA
>NW_008391598.1:0-231 GCF_000622305.1 Nannospalax galili
TTTATCCTTTTTGTGCTTGTGAAAACCAAGCAGCAAAAGTGAAAAGAAGTTCTCCCGAGTCAGAACTCATATCTAGACTGGCAAGATGGCTCAGGGTAAAGACACTTTCTGCACAAGCCTGGTGACCTGAATTCAATCCTTAGAATCCACATAAAGATGGAAAAAGGAAAACAGACTCCACAAAATTGTCCTTTGACCACTACTACATCCATACCATGGCAAGCATACCCT
>NW_008391599.1:0-231 GCF_000622305.1 Nannospalax galili
GGATCTAGAAACTGTTATACTAAGTGAAGTAAAACAGACTCAGAAAAAAAAGGGCATATGTTCTCCCTCCTATGTGGATCCTAGCACCAAATTTTTTCAAATTCCATGTCCTTTTAATAAGATGATGGTGTACAGCAGTCTTTTCTGCATGAAATAAGTACCAACATCACGACCTCAGCCACAATTAGACTTGTTGACAGTTGTCTTCATTCATTAAAGGAGGGCCAAGCA
>NW_008391600.1:0-231 GCF_000622305.1 Nannospalax galili
TGCAGGGTCCATGATGTATGCAGGAGTCCATGGTTTGTGCAGGTTGATGGTGTGTTCAGAGTCCATGATGTGTGCAGGGTCCATGGTGTGTGCAGAATTCACTCTGTGTTCAGGGTCCATGATGTGTGCAGGAGTCCATGGTGTGTGTAGGGTCCATGGTGTGCTGCAGTACATAGTGCATGCAGGGTCCATGATGTGTGCAGGTTCATGGTGTGTGCAGGGTCTATGGTG
>NW_008391601.1:0-231 GCF_000622305.1 Nannospalax galili
TTGAGCTTTCTTTGTTTCAATGTTTTAAACCCATGAGGTTTTTCTTTGATTATTATTTTTTTTTTGCTACTGATTTAATTTCCTTGCTCATTTGTGTTCATATTTTCTATTTCTTTATTCCTCAATCTTGGTGGGTCATATATGTCCCCAATTTTATCATTTCATCCCAATTATACAATCTGTTGGTGCATCATTGCTATGTAGTCTCTCATATGCTTTATATTTCTGTGT
>NW_008391602.1:0-231 GCF_000622305.1 Nannospalax galili
ACGACAATCTGCCATTCAGAGGGTACAGTTGACACGACCGTCTTTATGGCAGAGAGGGCTGGTGACGTGACCATGTTCATGTCAAAGAGGGCAGGCGACACGACCATGTTCACGTCAGAGAGTGCACGTGACACTACCATGTGCACGACTAAGAGGGCAGGTGACACAACGATGTGCATGTCAGAGAGGGCAGTTGACACGAACATCTGCACATCAGATGGAAGGTGACAC
>NW_008391603.1:0-231 GCF_000622305.1 Nannospalax galili
CCAATTGCCTCACCCTACATCCCTGTTCAGCATGGAAGAAGCCAGAGCAGTGTGCGCCCCAATTCCCTATCCACAAATTGGGTAAACTCTACAGAGGATGGTGTGATAAGAGTAGTAGATAAGGGGCAGAAGAGATGGCTCAGCAGTAAAGAACACTGTTCTTGCAGAAGACCCAAGTTCGAATCCCGTCACCCACATGGCAGCTAAAAACTGTCAGTAAGTCCATTTTCA
>NW_008391604.1:0-231 GCF_000622305.1 Nannospalax galili
CACAATGGAGCCTTGTAATGTCACATTGGATCATTGTGATGTCACAATGGAACATCGTGATGTCATAATGAGACATTGTGTTGGCACATTGGAGGAATTTAATGGCACATGGGGCGATAGTGTTGGCACATTGGAGCACCACGTTATCTTTTTGGAGCATTGGGGTGTCACAATGGAACATTGTGAAGTCACACTGTAACATTGTATTGTAATTTTGGAGCATTGTGAAGT
>NW_008391605.1:0-231 GCF_000622305.1 Nannospalax galili
CATTCTGATATCATATTGGAGCACTGTGATTTCACAGTGGAACATTGTGAATTCATATTGCACACTGTGATGCCACCATGGATGATTTTGTTTTCACAATTGGGAATGTGAGGGGACATTGAGCACCGTGTCTGCATATTGGGGATGGTGACAACCCAATGAATCATGGCAATGACACCATTGTGCATAGTTGATGGCCTCATGGAGCATTGTTATGGCACATGTGCCGAT
>NW_008391606.1:0-231 GCF_000622305.1 Nannospalax galili
AAAAAAAAAAAAAAAAAAAGTAACTCAAGGAGCTAGGGAGTTGGCTCAGTGGTTAAGCGCACTGACGGCTCTTGTGGGGTTCAATTCCCAGAACCCATATGGTGGCTAACCACTGTCCTAACTCCAGTTCCAGAGGATCTGACACCCTCTTCTGACCTCCACGGGCATTGCATGACATGGGGGCACTTACATACATGCAGACAATACACTCATACACATAAAATAAAAATA
>NW_008391607.1:0-231 GCF_000622305.1 Nannospalax galili
AGTCTGATTTCACCTGAACAGTCAAAGAAATAAAACACTTATTAAACCTAAATACTTATTTTCTGGCGTAAATAATGTTTACATGGAAATCGTACTAACATAATTTCTTGAAATTTCTAGTAAATAGGATACACATTAAAATGTACCAAAATGGTGCAAGAAATATGCCAGTGAAACTTCTGTCTATCCAGGATTGAAATGACATTGTTATAACATCCTGGACTTGGTAAA
>NW_008391608.1:0-231 GCF_000622305.1 Nannospalax galili
CTGCCCTGGGGCCTTGGAAGGGCTCATGAAATCCCAGGTAGAGGGATGGGTATGGTACTATTAGGGGAAGCTCACCACCACGTGGAGGCTGGGTCTGGGGACTCTCAGACAGTCTCCTGGGTTCTCAGGCCCTCTGCCAGAGGGAAGTCAGAGGGAGGGCAGAACTCGGCATTCTTTGGAGGTCTGCTGAGATCAGAGCTGCTACACCAGTGGAGGTTGAGACCCACTCTC
>NW_008391609.1:0-231 GCF_000622305.1 Nannospalax galili
GATGTACTCAGGAAGGCACAAACATCTCAGTCACAGTCTTTTATTGCTATGCATTATATATTCTGTATTTATCTGTAAGTTGTGTGTTATATATTCTTTACTTTGTACACAATTACACACATAAGAGGTTTTTTGCTTTTCATTTTTAGTGCTTTTGCATTTGTGTTATTGTAAATAATGATAGTCCTGTGTTTTCTAAAGTGGCAGGTACTTTTCTCATGCCTCAGGCCA
>NW_008391610.1:0-231 GCF_000622305.1 Nannospalax galili
GGTCTCATACTACATGTCAGGGTGACCTAAAACAGCAAAGCAAGCAAGTTAGCTAGATGTAGAATGTCTCAGATTAGCACATTCCATGGTTTTGTGGTTAGGCCATTTTCTTGGGACTCAAGGTTGCCCCCCTTTTGGGTATTTTTCATAAGTGGAACAGAAGTCACAGTTGAAATAGCCGCTCTGGGCAAAATGGTGTGACTTGGGTCAGGTTGCTAATACGTTTCATTT
>NW_008391611.1:0-231 GCF_000622305.1 Nannospalax galili
GCTGGAGAGGTGGGTGCCTCCCAGGTACAGCCAGACCTTAAGTGAGGGCCCGGCCAGACACCAGGGTTGCCTCCCCTAGAGCTTGTACTGGGGCTAACCTGCTTCACAGTGTCCAGCCTAAACCAGCCACCTGCCATAGCCCTAAGCGAGGGAGAAGTGGGAGGAAGTGTTTCCAAGAAGGAGATGGAGCTGGAGTAAACAGCACAGGGCAGGCCATTGGAGGCTGCGCAT
>NW_008391612.1:0-231 GCF_000622305.1 Nannospalax galili
GGATTTGATCAAAACACTTTATATGCATGTATGAAATTATCAGTAAAGTTTTTGCAAAAGTTACAAACAAAAAAACCATAGTGCTTGCATGTAAGAATGACATAAATACACTTCTGTATATCAATGAACATTAGGCTTATGTTCAGATCATAAATGATGAAAACAGCTCTAAGCTGAAAGTGGAGATAAGCATTCTTAGATGGGCCTCTCACTGATTTGGAATAGAATGCA
>NW_008391613.1:0-231 GCF_000622305.1 Nannospalax galili
CCATCTACTCCAGATTCCTCCATCCAACAGACAACATCTAACATCTACTCAGACTGTTGTCAAATTTGTTTTCCTAACATTTATCTTTCATCTCCTGACTTAAGTAAGTTGTGATAGATTTCTCATCTCTGAAGTCCAGTCAAAGCACCACACTCTAGAATTCAAGGTCCTCCACAACACGAGCATTCATTTGCAAGATACTTTTTAGTGGTCAGCTCCTTATGAGAAGAA
>NW_008391614.1:0-231 GCF_000622305.1 Nannospalax galili
GGAATACAGTATGTCACTAAGAGGCCCAAGGACATTTTGACTTTTAGCCAAAAAGCTGGCTGCTTTTCTTTGGGGTCCTTTTACCACAACTGCCTAGACAATTCCTGCCTCCTATTCTTATCACATCATACCCTGAAGAGGTTATCCAAATTGCTGATAGGGAATTGGAACACAGACCGTTCTGGCTTCTTCCATGCTGAGCAGGGATGCAGGGTGAGGCAACTGGGGTAC
>NW_008391615.1:0-231 GCF_000622305.1 Nannospalax galili
TTTCCAGGCTCCGCTCCTGCGTCTGGGCCAGGGCCGCTGCGGCCTGGATGGTTGGGCTCAGCGGCAGCGCGGCGCCTGAGGTTTGGAGCTCTGGGTGGATGCCGGCCATGAGCTCAGGCTGCCTGGTGCAGCGTTGCCCTGTCAGTGCAGTGTTATGGAGGCGCGGGATGCAAGGCGGCCGGCTCCCTGGTGGCACCTAGGGAAGGCTGCGAAGCCCCTTGCAGGCGTCCC
>NW_008391616.1:0-231 GCF_000622305.1 Nannospalax galili
TTCTACTGTGACATTTCCCTTTTGCTCAAGCTGTCCTGTTCTGACATCCGCTTCAATGTGAAGATGATGTATCTTGGGGTTGGTGTTTTCTCTGTGCCACTGCTATGCATCATTATCTCCTATATCTGGGTGTTTTCCACGGTCTTACGGGTTCCATCCACTAAGGGCATTCTCAAAGCTTTCTCCACCTGTGGGTCTCACCTGACTGTGGTGTCATTGTATTATGGGACA
>NW_008391617.1:0-231 GCF_000622305.1 Nannospalax galili
TCTGTTTGTCACTCGCCAAATCCTTGTCCACCCTCTCGAGGACCTTGCTCCTGTCGGACTGAACTGCTCTGGTCTGGGCTGGTCCGTTGCACATGGGGCTTTTGTGTTGTCACATTGGAGCACTGTGATGTTAAAATGGAGCATTATTATGTAACATTGGTGCATTGTGATGACACATGAGATCATTGTGATATCATTTGGGGAATGAGAGGAGACACTGAGCACCGTGTT
>NW_008391618.1:0-231 GCF_000622305.1 Nannospalax galili
GTGGCAAAAATCAAGGATACCTTTGAAATATATATTACTTTCATCTCCTGCTAGTTGGTAAGAACGTAAGAAACAAAAGCTTGGACCCTGGCATCCTTTCCTCAGATGGTAATTTCAAACTTTTTTGCCCCCCTCATCTGCAACTCATGTTCTAGTAAATGCAACTGAAAATTTCTTGCAACCGCAAGCACTCAGATCACAGGGCTTAGTCCTTTCCAACAACAAACGACC
>NW_008391619.1:0-231 GCF_000622305.1 Nannospalax galili
CTGGGCACATCGTTTTCCCCACCGTATGTCAGGGAACACACTTGGAACAATCCTAATGAAATTTCAGCACAAATCAGTTCAGGCTGGGCATAGTGTCACAAGTCCAGCACTAGGGAAACTGAGGCAGGAGGACTCAATCTCTGAGTCTCATGGACCAAATAGGGACACGAAACAACAATTCTAAGAGTAACTTGAAGCTGGGCGTAGTGGTGCACACGTTTAATCCCAGCA
>NW_008391620.1:0-231 GCF_000622305.1 Nannospalax galili
AGGTATAAAGGCTATGTACCATCAATGACCCTCTGGGCAATATATCCCCAAAGGTACAATAGTGGTACAAAAGCACTTTTATCTTGGGGGTAACCAATAGCTGTCTAACTGGACTGACAGCCCACTCAACAGGAGGGGATTCACGCCTGGTACTGTAAACCTAGCCAAACACCTGTGGTTGGAGAGGTCATAGACCCTAGAGAGGAACCTACCACTATTGTTTTTTGAAAC
>NW_008391621.1:0-231 GCF_000622305.1 Nannospalax galili
ACTGACCAGTTCTATCTACCTTTCTGAGGTGGACCAGCCAAGGGAATGAGCTCTTTTCCAGGGTTAATAAGTGGTAGAGGTGCACATCTTTAATCCCAGCCCTTGGGAGGCAGACACAGGCAGATCTGTGAGTTCAAGGACATCCTGGTCCACATAGGGAATTTCAGGCTAGCCAGGGCTAGAAAGAAAGGAAGGGAGGGAGGGGGAGAGGGAGGGAGGGAGCGAGGGAGG
>NW_008391622.1:0-231 GCF_000622305.1 Nannospalax galili
AGGTATTAATTTGGTTAGTTCTTTGCTATGTTTAGTTATACCTTTGGAGTCATTTTGCATTTGGGGATTTTACATGGATTCTCTTTGCATTTTCATCCTTGATACACTTACAGGTATTGGCTCCAGTTGCCTGACCCTACACTGGGCTAAGGAGGCAGGTGGTTTCTCTTGTTCCCGCCATACCTGTTGGTTCCCTGAGTCAGGCAGGCCCTGGGTCTGCCTCCTGACAGT
>NW_008391623.1:0-231 GCF_000622305.1 Nannospalax galili
CTGTCACATTTCAGGGCAAGGTCAGAAGTATAAGATTGACCTCCTCTTTAAAAGCTGCACAGTGAGCAACCCTGATCACTGGTGGCCACTTCCTGTCGTAACCCCAACTGCCAGGAATTGTGAGAATCCTTGGGGCTATAGGCACATCAAGTAAGACATCATGTACAAAGCCATTTTAATAAATGTCACAGCAGCTGACACAATTTGCCTTCCTTCTTGAACTCACCCACT
>NW_008391624.1:0-231 GCF_000622305.1 Nannospalax galili
ATTAATCCTGCTGGGAAACTTGAATATGTATATGTAAGACTAAAACTTTACTTTTGTCTGACACCCTGAGAAAAAATTGACTTAAAATGAATCAAAGCACATTATTTAAGAGCCAAAAATTTGGAAATATTATGAAAAGAACTTCTGGGAAACATTTCAAAATAACTGATTCAAGCAATAATTTTCTGGAAAGGATCTCACAAAGCACAGGAGACAAAAATAAGATTACAT
>NW_008391625.1:0-231 GCF_000622305.1 Nannospalax galili
CCCCGGCGTGGTGTGTGCGGGCACCCTGGGGTCTCCACCACACCAAATCCCGGTGTGAGTCTGGCCGCAAGCGATGTGGGGAGAGCGCCTGGGCTCCCGGGCGCACTCACTCTGGATATGGCCCAGGGTCCGCCATGGTTCTGGTCCCGCTGGCTAGCCGCTGGCAGGCCTGGCCGGCCACGCCTCTCTGGAGACGGCAGGTACACAGACTTCTCTGATGCTGGCTGTAGC
>NW_008391626.1:0-231 GCF_000622305.1 Nannospalax galili
GCTGAAGTCAATAGTGAGGCCCATTAGGTGACTCTCCAGCACGCATGCATACGTCTTGCACTAGAGAGAGTAGAGAACACTGTTAGTTTCCAGGGACTGATGTAATCAGCGCCAGGGATTATATAACCGCTCCTCTGCAAACATGCAATATTTATTATGAGCAACAACTGCATGTTTAGCGATATTTCTACTTCAACAAAAACAAAAGTTGGTATTTTTTCACTTATTTGT